>NW_010121898.1:26589-68764 GCF_000699245.1 Pterocles gutturalis
TTATTACTAACAACATAAAAATCCCTTTTTAGAATTTAACATCTCTTCCCAACATGTTAGTTTGTATTTGGCCCAACCATAAACCAAGCGTATTGTTTGCACAAGAGTGAGTATAAATCAACCACAAATAAATTGTGTTGAAATCAGAGGATACGATTTGCTGATGGTAGCTGCAGAGAACAGCACAGCCCTTTTCATGAATGCATATCCACCAGCTTACCAGTGAAACTATGGCCTCACAGCAGTGTACGAGACTCCATGACCCATTCCTTCACTTTTCAGGTGTTGCTGCTGAAGACAGTTATAAATGCAGGGCTCCAGGGCTGTTAGTGTTGGACCAGACATACTTCCATTCTGGTGTCTGACTGAGCATGGATCTAAAATACACTCTGGAGCAGAAAACTGACAGGTACCCAGGGTCTGTGTTCTATTTACCACAGGATGGTAAAGCCCTAACTCAGTACAGCATCTGTCACCATGGTTGTGAAGGTCTTCAATGAAGTTCTCGTGTGGCTCTGTGGCTGAATGTGGGGCTTGGTTCAAGTTATGACTTTTTCAGTCACAGGCATCATACTATCCAAAGCTACATGACGTACATCTAGCCCAAAGTTAGATTAGAACCACAGCCGCTACTGGTGATCAGTTAAACAATGGAATTGCATACAGCCATCCACTAAAAAAGACCCCTCCCCAAATCTGGCAATGGGAGGAAAAAACTACAACTGCAGATTCATATACCCCCCCCCCCTTTTTTTTATGTAAACGTATTATATGAAACATGTTATATGAAAGTTCTTATATGGAAAAATGGCAATATGAAAAACAAAAGAAGTGGGAAGAGATAATTCTCTTCTCAGTAAAACTGGGATAACACCAATAAAGTGGAGTTGTTCTGCATTTAAGTGCTTATGCTGCTTCTCATAAATTTGAAAGAAAAATAATTTAGATGAATAGATTTGTTGCAAAATATAGTTGATCAGTCCTTTTAAAATGAAATATCTCAAATTTTAGTGTCAAAACAACAACATACTTTAAATGTAAGTAAATGTAATTTCAAATTATTTAAACACCCACAATTTTCTGATTCACCTAAGTATTTTTCAATTACTCTTTTAAAAGAAAGTCTTTTATTCATGGAATATATTATATTCCGCTTTGCTGTTAAATGGACAGTATTTATACATTGATAAAAGAATCTCTGCTTTTGAGATTACAAAGCAAAGGTAGCCAAATGATCAAAGGCACAATGTGTATGTATGTATGTAGGAAACTAGAATTGTCTAAAAAAGAAAATAGAAACTATACTGACAGATTAATTAGAATTATGCTTCAGTAGGCATGCAGGAAAGCAACATCTGTAATTTTAATCCTGAACAAACTGCACATCTCACTTATGGCATGCGTAGAGAAGATATGGTGAGTGAGTTTCTTTGCTATCAAGGAAAGACAGTATATAGTATCAATATATATACCAGGAGACACCCAGGAAAAATTCTGTAAGCAAAGAGTGGATTAACGGAACACGGGGAGTTTGCAAACTTTAAAAATAAAGCTGATGCCAGCCCCTCAACTCTTGAAATCTGACCTTAGTGACTTCTGGCAGCTGAACACTGGCATACAGAGAACAGGGAGGCAAGAGCTAGTAGTTATCATCTGCGCAGAACTTTTTATTTCATTTGGCATCACACGCAGCCAAGCTCCATGTGGCCTGTCTACACCTTCTTTCTCATTTAGGTAAGACCTTAGGAAACCAGTGCCCTGCTCTCCTCTCTACGTAGAGCCACATAGATTAACGTTTTGAGCTGCTGTTTCTTAATTCATATTGAGGAATGTACAGGAAAATCTTACAGCCATACAACACAGTACAAACAGTCCATTGTATAATGGAAAAAACCCTGTATTTCAAGGTAGAGTACCCTATGAATGAAGTACCAATTTTTCATAGCGGATATGCTCTTTTCTGAGATATAAATCATGTGCACTACATTGAAATACACTCTAGTGTATTGTGAAATGCATACATTAATTGCTGAATCTATAACACTGAATATGTATATACATCACACCCAAGATATTTATACGATATAAGTCTTAGATGTATAACATAATGAATTCTGTATAAAATAAACTGTAAGTTAAGACAATGAAAGAGAACTTTTATATCTGTGTAATTTGTATGCTGATTAAGTTATTCAAGCCTCTGATTTAATCTTTAAATGTGCCCTTTAAAAAAAACCACTTATTTTCTATAGGCAGATCTGTAATAAAGACTGCACTCTGCAGAAAAGCAACAACTGAAAGACTGTGAAAGAAACAGAGTCTGCTGGAGAAATAAACATAATGTTAATGTGATTTATTTTTTTTTTTAAACTGACTAAACCATTTTGCATTTATACTGGTCAAGTTGAGGGTGATGTGTCCCTGCAGCGTGAACAGTAAATCATCAGGATCACCAGCGTATGGATTGCTCATGTGCCTCCTTGCTCAAAGCGACACAAACTACTGGATTGTGTAGTCCATGCATTTCACCCAACCTTCCCTGCAAATGGCGCTCCAGCCCTTCCTTCCTGCAGTGAGTGATCCATTCCCAGCACCAAATGTAAAGAACAGACAAACATATTAAATGACCGTTGTCTTGTGAACAACAGTAGAGAGGTATGTTTGGATTTAAAGGAAAAGGTGACAAATTTAACCTGTCCCTTTAGCTCTCTAGTGTGAGCCATCAAAGGTCAGGTCAGGTGCTGGTTCAGTGTTCCAAATTTCCATATGTTCCCATTAGAATCAGAGAGTCTCAAAATTAGTAAGTGACAACTGACCTCACTGCAAGAGCAAGGAAAGCAGCTTGCTAATGCCAAAACAGGAGATTGAGCCTCAGTTTTTAGCTGTTGCTCGAAGTTGTGGGAGATGGTGGCAGACCCAGAAACAAACTCAGTTGAAACCTCCTGGTGCCATCAGGCCTCCCACAGACAGTACGGGACTGGACATCAGCGCTCAGGAGGTGCCTCCATCATCCTTTTGCTGGTTTCAGCTGGACCGTGTTTGAGATCTGACTGTACAAACTCACTGCAAAGGTATGGGCTGCCTTCGTACTAATGGGAGCCGTTTAACATCACCTGAATGATTTAGTGATCACTACTGTCATTGCTAACGTATTGAAATGTGTTTTTAGATAAAGTCAGTTGGATGAATTGTCTGAAAACTGTGATTTAGGAGGTGCCTCAGAGAACCTCAACTTTAATGTGCTTTGGGCACAAATTCCAGTCAGTCACCACTTAGTATTCTCAACAGTAAAATAAGAACCATTTTTTGTAAATGACACTTTTTTTGTACTGGCAGTTATATTTGGTCCCTGTTTGACCATTACTATGACACTCTGCCCCTTAGCAGCATCTTACTAAGAGATGCCAGTGGATCTAGTCACACTGTGGTGCTCTGCTCAGTGCAACTAAAGGTATGAGACTATGAGTTTTTACAGAAAAATAGTCTTTACAGTTATATTTTACACATACATACTCAACTGTTCAAAACAACTACCATAGGTGTAAATTTTAACTACCAATGTGTGTGTGCTATGCAACCAAAAATAATTACCTGCAGTCATTTGGGAAAAAAATAGCCCAACAAAAAAACCTTTTATTTTTGTCTTCCCAAAAAGCAAGCCGTCAGGATTTGGCAGGCAAAAGGCCCACACAGTGATATTTGTCACCAATTACTCAGGCCAAATCCTGAAGGCTGTCTCAGCTGAAACTCCCACTGGTCTTGTTAGGAGCTGGACTGAGACAGGACAAGAGACAGACAATTACCAGTCAGCTCTGGAGCCCGAGGTTGGATATATCCTTCTATTACATAAAACTGGAACCTGCTATTTCCAACCAGTAGCACCTCTAGCTGGTAGCAAACTGAGCGAGTGATGGTGTTCAGAGTTTACATATCTGGTGACACATGGCATTATGTAGTATTCATTAGGCTGAAGAGATTTTCTTTGGTGAAAATTGAGCCAGTGTGCAAAATTAGCTATTCTTTGCAATTCTGCACCCTCCCAATATATTCCTTACAGCTTAACTTTATTTTTTTTTTTCATATTCCAGTGATCCACGTGGCCACTATCTGCAAAAGTTTGGTTACTGAGGGAATAAAATCAAGCTGTCTTATTGAAAGAGGCAATTTATTTAAGAAATTAAAGTGGATGATGTTTTGAGACCTGATCTGAAACTGTTAATGTGTATCATAGTGTTACTTGCTTCCAGAAACATACATCAGTGTAAGGCTTTATAAACCAATGCAGATGAATACTTACATCATTTCTTCTGATAATCTGGGGTTAGTCTATTTAAAAAAACTAATGCCCAAGTAAGGAGCTCAAGATTTGGTAGAAATGAACAATAGATACTTTTAATCCTCCAATTTAAAACTGTGGTAGGCAGAGCAGAATACGCTCTCCTATGCCATAGTATTATCTGTAGGAATTTTTTTTTTTTAATCAGTAGGTTTTAAAAATGAAAAAGCGTAGGCCATAACAACAGAATTCTGATCTCACTCAAATCTATGACTATTACAAACCATTCACTTTCAGCTAGGTCTGCCTAGACTGTATTTATAATTTATGCATTCGTTACGAAGGATTATGCCATTTTACAATACATATACACTGAAATCTTATCCATTAGTTATATCCTGTACTCAAACAGCACACTATCAGGAGTTACAGTATGCTGTGAGTAGGATATAATCTTGGTCCCACTGGAATCATGATGACTTTAAATACGAGCAGGATTTCCCAGTATTCTGGGTACCACCGCTAGCCAAACAGCAGTGGTGCTGGCCAAAGTCCGACTGTAGCTAGTGGCAAAGGGCACACACATACACACTGCTACTTAACAACATTAAAATGTTCTCCTGCTTATTGTTCCACACTTCCTTTTTTTCTGAGTGCATGTGCTGGTGGAATTTATAGTATCTGTATTTTCAAGTGTACGTACTTTCTTCATAAAGTGAAACTAATACTTTGTAGAATGGGTTTTTGTATGAGTTCAGGTTTTGCTTTCTTAGACACTTCTAGCTTAAAATGGAAAAAAAGTCCATTAAAATGCATGCCAGCTCTTCTTGAGAAGGGGTCCATACACTAAGCACCCAGTACTGATCTAGATACCAGACGAAATACACAGTCTGGGCATAGGTCTAGTGTGGATTAATGTCAGACCTCACATAAGAACTGAAATTTGTTCTTTAGTTGAAGTTCATGGCCTATAATCTTTGCAGTGATTCTCTCTCATCACAGAAAAATATCACCGATCTTGAAAGGTGCTTACAAAAGTGAACCATGAGTTAATTGCATCTTCTTTAAAAAGAATAAACAAACAGAAACCCAGAAATCCCATAATGAAAGCTTAACCTCTCTGAAAAAGCACGAGGTGGCATTATTGTTTATTATGAATTAGCAACTTATTAAAATATTCAAAAAATTGTAACATACATAAACAGATGCCACTTAC
Source organism: Pterocles gutturalis (assembly GCF_000699245.1). NCBI lineage: Eukaryota > Metazoa > Chordata > Aves > Pterocliformes > Pteroclidae > Pterocles > Pterocles gutturalis. The sequence continues at coordinate 32,082 of NW_010121898.1, forward strand.
TATACTGCAAGCTATAAATCAACCTTTCACTTGAGGTAAAATATTCCTCCTTCCAAGGAAGATTCATTTTGACAATGTACTTAATTTTAATTCCAACAGATAGATTAAGAGTGTGTTTCATTTTCAGAATTCAATTAAATTTCGGTATACAGTGAACGGTCAGAGCCAAAACCCAGACATGAAGCCAAACTAAGGAAAGCCACCTGGCTACTGCAAGGACATAAAACTATAGATGGGAACCCTTTGTCCAATTATAGTCAAACCCTTGTTAATGTTTCCCCTCAGTTTGTATAAACTGGGTACAGGTATCACTTTTAATCGCAGATACAATAAATAAGACATATTTAGACCCTGCTACATGCATACATATGGCATCATTATTAATATCTAGCTGTAGCACTAAATTGGCCAATTGAAATTACAATGTAGTGGGATTTTTTTTCTTAATCTAAATCACATGTTCATTTCCAGAAGCCTGATTTACAAAGAGATTACAAGAATCTCTTTTTCTGGAGGACATTAGCAAGGACTGAAGAGACGGCTACGTAGCAGGATACAAAAAGCAAAACTAAGAACTTTATCCAAAGCCACAGGATATTGATTCCATTGACATCAGTTATCAAATAAAATGGGTCAGCTAGGATCCCCACATGCTCTAGAGTAAGCACAAAAGGCCACTTTCAGCAGTTGTTTTTCACTGCAGAGTAAAGACACATTGGTAATGTTACTGTTCCCCTGCCTTTGTTTCCTGGACTTTGCCAGGGCAGGCCTATCCTGATGCTATTTCAGTGTCCTGAAGGTCCCTGTGTGTGATCAAAACTGGCAATGGCTGGTATGGAATACAGCTCTGTTACACAACAAGCTAGTGAAGGGATATTTTGAAAACACTGCTCATACAAGGCTCTGACAAAGTCAGGCTTTAGTGAAGGAAAAAAGAATTGCTACATTGGCTCACAATAACAGGCACCTAACGCTGACATCCTATTGAACTCTGGAACCACAATGAGATGATTCAGCAAATGTCAAGAAAACTTACAGCACGGTTTGTGCACTAACATCTCTGTCAGACCGATGTGCAAAGTTTTCAGCCAATGCCAGGTAAATGCAGGCTGTAGTTCAATACCACAAATGCAGGTACTTTTCTAAAACTGTTCCATAGCGTAAAAGCATGGAGGTATATACACGAGGTGCATGGTTACATGACTGTTGGAAATAAAAGCATAAAATGAGCTCCTTTGTCTGGCATATTCGTAAATACTGTGTATGGTGCATTTGTTGACTCTTGGTTAGATCTAGCCCTGTGCAGAAGAGGGTTGCTCAAGTCCTTTTCTGGCTTGGGGCCATCTCTAATGCATCAAACTCAGCAAATGGTTTAAAAGCACCAAAGCATGCGTCACCAAAATATAGATGCAAAAGATTTCAGGCTTTTAGGGTCTGTGCCAGAAGAAGCTGAGCACATAACTAAAGAGATTTAATTTGCTGCCCCAGAGAAGCTGCATTCCTCTAGATACGGTTTCTAAAAGCCAAAGTTTCTAAGGGCATTCCCTAATTTGGAAAGAGTTCATCTTCTCTTGCAGCATTTCTTTGTGTTGACATGACCAGCTGAAAGTATATTGAAAAACAAAAGTTGGCAGGATACCGATCACAGTAGGGATGTAACAAGCCATTTTGGGATTCCTGATTGCTTTTCAAGTAGGAAGATGCTGATGCCTAGCACGCTGAGAACCATGCGACTGCTCCATCTCCTGGACCCTGTCTGAAGCAGTGCAGAGATGGGTGTCCTTGGGGGGCCCTGCCTGCACTGGGGTGGTGTGCGGTACATCAGACACCGGACAGCAGCAGAGGAGAAGAAAAAAAACCACTTCATAGTGAACACAGAAGCCTCCAGTGCTGATGAGGATTTTGCACACCACTGACAAAGTATAAATCAGGCAGCCCTTCTCTTAACAAGTTTATTATACACCCAGGAGCCACCATGGCACTCCTGAGACAACTGCTTCCTTAAGCTAAGCTTCATTTAAACAAGGACACTTGACACAGTGTTTCTGAAGGCAAACAAGGATCAAAGGAAGGATTCTGTTGTATGCTCAGCTGTTATTTAACTGTGCTACCTTTTTTTACTATGGCTTACTTTGTCAGGCTCTTAGTTATTGTAACTCACAAGGAAGTATAGTATTTTAAAAGGAAATGCTAGTGATTTGAGTCAGCACTGTATGTACCAGCAATACAAATAACGGAACTATGTTTTTGCCAATGTAATACAGTTTGTAAGTCAACTAGTTCCTTTGACTTGCCAGAAGCTGATAGTGTCCCTACTGAGAGACATACCAGTGCATGGGGCTGCCTTCTGCCTTCATTTTCTACCATTTTTAAATATGAAAATTTTGAAATTGCTTCATGCAAGCCCTTGGAGACATTAATTACTGCCATTAATTTGGACTTACTCTTAAAATTAATCACCTGCTGCTTATGTTCACAGGCTGGTTTTTTAGCAAGGATACAGGTCTCTTCTATGACAGAAGTCCAGCACTCCCTAGGACCCGAGCAAGCCTCCAGCAGACAACAGAGGCTAGAAACCCTGAGGTAGCCACTTCAGTAAAGAAGTTGGGAATAGTTAGCATTTTCTCAGTAACAGCATCACATACTCTGTAAATGATACATCATGCAATTATTTGCGTGCTGTAAAAAGAGAAAAGAGAAGAACAGATTCACAGCTTTTTTATTCTTTTCATGAATGGGGCAAATGTGTTAGAAGTGTGCCAGATCTCCTAATTACTTAAAACTATATGCTTTTTACTTTATCTATTTCTGACTGGTTTAATCCTTTTTTACACTGCTTTTATATACTAAACTTAGCTTGTCTTTACTGTGAGACTTGTTCGGCTTTGTAGTCAGGAAAAAAAAATATCTCACAAATGAAAAATGTTCCAGTTGCCTTCCTACACTGCAGTAGACCAGAAAAAGGCATCAGGAATGGATGCTTCTGCCGCTCAAGGAGGAAGAAGAGTGCACAGGCAGGGAAAAATCCAGCAGATACCAGAGCCTTGCCTGCCTGAACAACTGTCTCCAGCCTGGGTTGAGAATGAGGCCCCAGTAAAAAGCTACTAAACTTTTAAAATATTCCTTGGCATCTACATCCATTTCAACATCTCTTACAGTATCCAAATACCTTTAACAAATCTTTTAAGCAGGAAGAAGACTAAATCTTCCTGAATGCTAACAGGGCTTGTGTTCCCAGGTGCCACTGAGTAACACTTTCCAAAGCATCATAAATTATTTATGACCTTGACCTACCAGACAGGCAGCACGACTTAGTCACATTTACAGGTTTTTTTTGCTTAAGCACTACAGCAAGAAAAGCTTATCAGAGCCACAAAGACAGATACCTGTCACTCACTTTGCCACCTATACTGAGAAGCATTTGGTTGAACTGTTTTGCTATTGTGCTATATTAGCTTTGTTCTCTTTCCTGCAAAATAGGGCACTTGTCCATACACCTAAGTTAGAAAACACATGCTCTGTCATTTCTATTGTAGTCATAATTTAGTGATCCATTAAATATGAACCAGTTCACTGAACAGAAAAACTAAAATAATAAACAAACTCCTAAGTTAGTAAAAAAAATAGCAAGCCACATAGCCTTACATTTTTTTTAAGAGTGCAATTCCAGTTCAACATCTACTGAGACATCTGTGTTTGAGTAGACTTCTAACAGAGGATGGTATTTTGGAAGCCAGAGGAGCTTGGAATCATGATAGCCTGAATATGACAGCTCTAAATAAAGCTCCTGGTGAAGGTACAATAGACAGCATCCCATCCCATCCATCCCTTGGGGAATGCCGCATGCAGAGCTCTCAAGTTGATGTGGCCTACTTTTGACAGTGGCTTCCATGAAAAGCTTTCTCTCCTCCCTCTGCAGACATGCACCACTGCCCAAGGGAGCAGAGCCCTGGCTGGCCACAAACCATCTGTCTTCTCTTGGTTACAGATTTCCCAGCAGCAGCAGAGCAGGACCCAGATCCAACCACACTGCTTGGTTGGTTCCTCATGGCATGTTCTCACAGACTGATTTAAAATATTTCGAAAGGCGCTATTTTTGGTGACACATATTACACACTTTGCACATTTGCCTCCTACAGAGGCCTCCCACATTGGTGCTTCACTGACCCTGTTCTAATGTTGGAAAGCACCTTGGCTGTCCCTCTCTCCTTTGCTGTAATTTGAGGATAAATTTGAGGAGATTGTGTACAGTAAGTTTTTGGCATCCCTTTATCACATACATATCATCTGAGTCTGGAGCTGCAATATGGCATTGACAGAGTGTGGCTCCTGCTTTTGTGCATGCTGTACTCAGGGGTTAACATGTCCCTTGCACACTGGAAAAGGTAAGCGGCATTTTTTGCCATCTTCTCTAGATCTTTTTGCACTGGTCTTGTTGAGATAAGGTGTTTTTCTAGCCCCCTTCAACTTTTCTTCTTCAGTTACTGTAAGAGGAACAGCAACTTTACTAATTTATTTGCAGAAACCATTGAAGATTACATCTACTGTGATCAAATCCCCTTAAGTAAAATATAAACCGCTACTTCACTGAATGTAAAGCCTAAATCAATAATGGACATGAAATCATCAAGTTTAATCTCAAATGCAGTGAACCCAAGTAATCACTCTTCTTGATATAAAACTAATTCTGTTTGACAATAAAATACTACTAGTCTGTGCCATAAACCAATGGAACAAATAACTTTCTTAACCCTGACAGTTACTGTCCTAAATCATTACATCTCCTCTCCTTAGTGATCAAGCATGTCTCTACAGCACTATTTCAGCTCAATTCCCTTTCTATAAAACACATCACATGCACCAGAACTTCAAAAGAATTTCTTTTTAAGCAAAGTGTTACAGTGTTTTCTCTTCTTCCTATTTCCCAAAATTGCACAGGTTGTACAAGGAACACACAAACAACACTTAAGATGTTCCTTGGCAAATAGATTGTCTCTCAAGTTTAAGTGTCAGTGATGAATGCATCTGAGTGCAGGTATCACAAAATCCATAATTGATAGCAGTGAGGCTGAGGTTTCTTACAAACATGCATCAAGGTAATTTTTCCAGGAGCTGCATGTTTCCCTCCTGGGCTGGCAAACAGACTTTCAGAGTTCAGAGGGTTTTGACAAGGGGTCCACCCCCATGAGCTGCTTTGTAGGTTCATGCCTCAAATGCTGCAGCATTTGTTAGTACACAGGAGACTGGAAAGCATGGCAACACCCAGCCCAGCACATACGCATGCCTGCAGACACACACAGAGAGTACCTGGCCACATCTTGTCGTGTTTCTTATAACTAGAGCTCCTCGTGTAATCTTAACACCAAGCCCATAAATTCCTGATGTTATTGATAAAATAATACCCCAGACATCCAAGGTACGAAAGCCGCCTCAGCTGCCCGCACACTCCAAGGCCTGCAATTACAGGAAACTGAGCCTTGTTGATCTTTAGGGTGGTAGCCAGCTGAAAACCAAAACACTATTACTCCAGAAAACAGTGTGTTATCTAAGTAATAACTTGTCAATAAAATGGAAGGCCAGCCAGCAGCATGGGAACGAGGAATGATGCCCCCAGCCAAGGCTACAAACAGACAGTGCTTTGCTGCTGCTGCCTTGCAGGGGGAGAGCATGTAATAACGTACACCCAGGTGTTTGCTATGGGAAGACTACCTGTTTCCCAGAATACATGGCACGCGCAGCAGTGGAAAAGTTCAGGGGATATAATCAGTTCTGTTGAATTTCCTTGCTCAAGAGTCACTGAATCAAGAGATTATATGTTATTATTAATTAACACAGCATCACTGAAGCGTTGCTGCATTGAGGAAGCCTTTCAAAAAGATGAATTTTTGATTTAAGATGCAAATATGCAGTAGTGACTCAATTATTTAAAACAACAAGAGGGGCCTAACTCCTTTTAACTGTTAGCATTTAACCACCGGGTTGTCTATATACAATCAGAAATCACATCAGGAAGAAAATCTGAGAGAGGATCTGCAGGTCTTCTCACCAGTGCTTCTTGGTTCCTAGTTGCAACTGGAAGAAATGATATGAAAATCATCTTAGAAACTCTTACTTTCAATAACTTAGTTTTGATAATACCTTCCATGTTTGTAATACTATTTTAAAGCATGAAGCCACAAGATGCTTTTTTAGAGTAAGAGCAATGTCTAATTTCTTTTTCCCCTTCTGTCAGGATATTTCACGTTGAGATCAGCACTAGATAGATCCCTCAGTCTCCCAAGCTTTCAAAGCTCTGGATTTTCAAGAGCTCTGCTTACATCCAGACATCACACAAGTGCAGAGTTAATTCAAGGGTCTGCTTGTTTGTGATTTCCCTGTCTGGCATACAGTCTCCGCTCTTGAAAACCTCACTCAGTGGGTTATTATTATTGTCAAAACTCTTCCAGTAAATAACTCCACATAACAACAACAAGGCCAAAGAGTGGAGTTAGATCCATTCCCATACAAGTCAGCGAAAGCTTGATTATCTCACTACTGAGGCTCTGGGTGGAAGTTAGTGAACAAGAGCCAACGGCTGTTATCATCTTGTTAATGTCAAAACTTGATTTTTTTCCCCTCCTTTCAATATTTCTGAAAATTTATACTCTGTCACAGTCCTTGATAACATTTTGGTATCTCTGAAGCTGAGTAGTTTTAATATTCTGTGGGTTTTTTTTTCCCCAGCACTTGATATTTTTATGAAAAAGCTTACTTGATACGGTCATGTTATTGTGAGAGGAGAAGCAGGAACATTTGCTATTGTGTGAGCAAAAGACATGTTCCAAATAAGTGTTGCAATTTCATAATTACAACTTTTTTTGGTAACTGTAACGGGAATGAATAGCTTTGGAACAGAAGGGGCTTTATATTCTGTGCAGGTATGATATTTTTATTTCATTTTCTGCTTGGGCCTTGATATTTATGTTTAGGAAGACCTGAAAAATGCAACAACCAGTAGTTTAATCCTTTGTCAGAAAAAAGAACGTCTGTTTCTTTACACTTACAAATGTATTCAGAGTGATAGTTTAGATGTATAATTATAAAGATTCTGAAAGATAATGAATTTAGTATTTTAAACAACATGCCAAATTTTAAATGACAATTATGGCTTTCTGTGGTTCAAGAATCGACATGCCATTTTTCTTCTGTTGGATAAATAATCATCAGCACAATGATGGCACTCTGGCAGTAATTATTTAGAGCTTAGTCAGAAATAGATTTCCATTATTACCTACCACAAATGATGCAGAAATCTGCCTGGCACTGAGGTACAAAGCTTGAATCCTCTGCCTGAAAAAAAAAAAAAAAAAATCACCTTTTTTTTTCCCCCTCCCCTCACTGAACTACTTTATGAAAGGCTGGATACATTTGCAGTTTGGATAGGTGGAACAATGCAATCCTGGCTCTAGTACTTCTCCATGTCCAGGAGATAATTTGTCCTATGAGGCAATAGTTCAGGGAAGGGAAGGGATCACTTTTCCCATAGGCTCACTGAGCTGGAAGTATGTTTTCCAGCTTTCCAACATGTTCCTATTTTATAACGGGACAGGATCAAAGCTGACAGACACCCATATGACAGAATTCAAACACACTGATGATGAAAATGCTCATGGTCTGCAGAGGGAGGCTTAGACTCAAGGACAGTTTTTGAACTGGAGCCCTTGACTTCTACCTGATTCTCCTGACAATCCAGCTGTTCTGTTCTACTTGCATCAGAAAGCAATTCTTCTCTGCTGTGCCATTCTCTATTTGAGAAAACTTTCCCAACAAAACATTAATCAAAAGTAGTGTGTCCCTCTAAATCCCAGCGTGTTTTCACAGAGAGTCCTAAAGAAAATGACCAAGAGAAGCTGCCTTGGGATTCACCCTACTTCACCACAAGTGTAGCAGGAAGCTCCAATTATCAGTTCTCTATGTATCAACAGGATCTTTGACTATATTCTTTCCCCAAATTCCTATCTGCCCTAGTCTAAAGTGTCACAGCACACTGTTAAACACCATTTTACACCATGTCCAGTCAGAAAATTCGATGCTTCTTTGGCACTTCTAATTACTGGTGTTGATAAAAGCAATTAGTCCTAGTGGGTGGAAATTACATGCAGATCTGTAAAAACATGGTGTGGTTACTCTACACAGTCTATCATTGTCAGATGCAACTTGCTCTCTTGAGAGTAGAAAAAACTTGAAAGTGCTCTGTCCTTAGCAACAGTGTATACATTTGCTCATTCAAATGGATTAGTAAACCAACCATGATAATGTCAAATGGACCAAGTGAAAAAGGGAGAAAGTCTCCCTAACTCCCAGGTGATGTTTCTACACCTGAAAAATGCTGGTTTGTTTAAGCAAAACGTTCCATTTAACACTATAGTAATGAAGAAATTTCACTGGAAAATACTCAAAAGGACATTTTAATTAGGTTTCCTTTAGAGATGGGAAGAAAACATATATTTAAAAGTCTTTTAGAAATGAAGGTTTCGTTTTGATTTCTGAGTCTCAACTGGAGGTTTCCTATTTTCCTCCTCCTTATTTACCTCAATAAAATTCTTGGCAAGGGGGATGTTTTGGAGAGAAATTTATAAACCACATGGATCTTTCCACTTTACAGGGAAAAATCAACCCGGAATTGTCTGAATTTCCTTCAGAGCCCACATTCTGAGTTTCAGCTAGTGCTAATTAGCCCTTTTAATTATTGAGCAAAACACAAAGCCTGGTGTAACCCTGCCATGGTAACTGAGCTGCTCCAACAGTGGGGTTGACTCTGTTTCCTCACCAAATGAAAGAAACTAGAAGAAAAAAAGTTACTTCTACATCCTAGACTTGAATTTTGTGCTGCTCTAGGCAAAGCATGGGACCCAGCATGGTTTGAATTGGAAGTACATCCTGACAGAAGATCCCTGCAAGAAAGAATTGCCCAGACCTTCACTCCAGTTTTAGCCATGGGAAAGAGAGGCTATGCAGGTTACCCACCTGTGATTAAGTGGATTCTAGCACCTGCTGAAAGCTTTGCTCAAAACAGCATAAATTTTTAATCATTCCAAATTACCTCTGCAGCTGCAGAAGGTTTCTCTTTCTTTTCTAAAATATTGATAAGGTGGGAGCAATATTCTGCAGGGAGAAAAGATCAGCATTATAAATGAAATCTCCACCTCCTAAGCAGCTACCATTTTTATTGGAGTTGTTCATGGTTTATTCTTCATGGATTATCTTCAAAATGTCTCTGTTGGCTCTTTTTCCTGATGAGTAATCTGACTTCCCAGTGTGCATCTTCTTGTGGATTTTGAAAGGCTATGAAAATGTAGGCAAAACATCTTGTAACCATCTTATGACACAGATTGCAAAGTTAATGACAAGCTCTGCTCTCACCTAGGGTAAATCCAGCATACTAATTTCAAATTTCTCATAAAGAGCAATTTTTTCTTCTCTGATTTGCATTTTCTGCTAACCCACTGCCTTTCTAGGGTCTGCATAGCCATGGAACAGGGTAATCCAGACATAGCAAAGTGCTGCATGAGAAGAATTTAACCAGCATTTTCCAGTGTTCCAGGAAAGTTTAGCCTAGGTCTTTATCCTAATCACAACCTACAGAAATTTTTTAAATCGTCTCCTCAAAATTATTGTTTACAGTTAATACCACAGTAGTATTGAGAATAGAGCTCATTGAGTATTTCCCAACAAAATGCATTTTCAGAAAGTAAAGCAATTGAAATTGCAACTTAAAATGAGAGAAGGTTGGTTTTGATGAGTTTTATGGGAAGGCTGACCAAGTTTGGGATGGAATTTCTGGCCAAAAACCAGCAAAAATACACCTGACTATCCCCTAGCAGGGGCTAAAGGAACTTGAACTGTAAGCAGGGACTTGACCTTTGCTCTCCCACACTCAGAGCAAGTCACAAAGCTCTTAAGAGACCAGGGATTCTGCTGGAATTTCTGCATATAAAATATACAACTGTATTTGGTTCCTTCTGAAACAGACTTGCAATTTCCTTGTGTTTGAAATATCAAAAATATTTCTGGCACAGCAGAACAACTTCCTAACCAAGGCAAACCCACAAGACCCCATAACTGCTGGGATGTAGAAGTGGGAGCGTGCTAAGTGCTACTGAGACACACACACTAGGAAGTCCAACTCTGCTCTGAAGCAATCATCCTTGTGTCCTATGTGGAGAACAGGCCAACTGACATGTAGTCATACACAGTGTCACCTGCAGAGAACCAAACCCAAAACTTCAGGACCCTGGCCAAGGTCTTTTGTATGTAATCATCATCCAACTGCCTTCCAGCCACTGGCTCTCTAGCAAAAGGTCCTATCATAAAATGCAAAAACTCTAAGGATGAAACCATTGATCTCTAATTTCTGCTTTTGGTATCTGTTACAGTCTCTTTTATAGTCAGATTTTTTTTCTGCTTTTATTACTTTGTCAAACAACATGCTTTTTTTTCTTTAAATAAATGGGGTTTTTTCCTCACTACTGGCGTAAAACTTTCAATTAATGGCATTTTAAAAGATCACAGATGGGTGAACAGGCATGGAGAAACCAAAAAGTGACCCCTGCCAAAATGTCCAAAATGTGTGAAGCAATCCTGTCTTTATTTTGATGTTAGATAAAAATGTGAGTACTCACTTTTCCCAACTAGAGCTTGTTAGAATTCTTTTAATTAAAAACAACTGAAAAACTTCTTTGACTTTCTGCACAAATGTTAAAAAGTTTGAAGTGTCATCTTTCAATTATCAGATTATTCTCAAAACTTAACCCTTCTTGGCTTCTTCATTTTCATCCAACTCCAATATTTTCCATGTTTCCACTTGTCATTTATGTTTTTAGGTCCAGCCATTGAGAAACTGTGTGTGTTGCTGAAGCAGGTAAGAACTGCTGTTCTCATTTAAAAAAATTAGAGAACGATCAAGCTGTAGATCCTTTAGGTATCTTTCTGTCAGAACTATTTTTCCAATTAAAAATTCAGTTTTATGCAATATCCAATTTTTTGCTGAAAACACTGTTTTCTCGCTGAAAAACTGAACCACCAAGTTCAGTATATTTTAATTCTGAGATACAACAACTACATTCTGTGAGAACTGCAGTTCATTTGCCCTTGTTCTCCTGTATGACTGGAGCTTTCCTGGCCTACGTATTCCAGGATGTGGCACAGACACCTGGCAGATCTGATTCATTACCTATGCTCTGGTCGTGAGCAGAGATGCCTCATGGGATGTAGAGCCTGAGCCTGGAACAAACACTACAGACAGTGGCAAAGTAAGACAGGTGACAATGCCTATGAGGAACCAACACCACAATAACATACATAAAGTCATATACATAAATAAAATTAAAACCTAAATTACATAAATAAAATACATAATTTCAACCTTTCACTAAAAATTCCACACTTGCATAGGAAGATAAATTCTACTTTCTGACTGAATCCAGTTAAAGATTCTGTTCATAATCCTTCAGTAACTCAGGGGTAAATTCAGGACTAGAATTCTGCAATGAGATTTCATATTGTTTTGGATGCATATCCATTGCACGTTCCTACATTGAATTCTTAATCTGCTTACTGCTTTCAAACTGTTGAAAACTTAAAACTGGTTTTGGGTACCTCACATTCTGAAACTTGTTCCCTCAGGGGTCAGCATGTGTACATGACTTCTAACCCAGGCATATATGGGTTAAATGCCTTTGAGCCACCCTATCTAATGTTGCAGCTACCCTTCCTCTTGCACTGTCATAGGGGTATGTGAAATTTTCTCTAATTCCCAGCTGCTGCCACCCACGTTTACAACTGAGAAAAAGAATTTCTCACCCTTAGCCCTGCTATGCTTCCACCTCACAGCTTCTCAAATTTAAACACTAAGAAATAAATTGAAAATCAGAAAATCTCTTGAGAGTTCTATTAATTGTTAACAGGTAGCTGAAGATAAGCATACCCTGACTATGACAATTAACATTTCGCCAAGTATTACAAAAGACTGATATCTCTCTAAGACAGAGTTAGTATTATTAAAAACGTCCCACTATGTGACATAATCCAATACATTTCCAAGCCTCTTTCTCTCTCTCTTTTGATTGATTCTGGATATAATGATATAAGTTGAGCTAATCTAAACATGGATGGGAAGCCACACAAACAAAAACTAATTCTTTCTTGGTTAGGTTAGTTTTCAGCTGGATCAGCTCCCTATACATTCTCACTTTACAGCTGCATGCACAAGGGAAAGTATGGGATTGCACAGCCAGGGGCAGGAAGACATTCAGATGGCAGTCCCCATCCCTCAGGTTTAGCTGCTAGATAATCACAAGTTAAAATTTAATAGTTCCCCTCCCTTCTCCTTCTGGTTGCATAATAGGAGACCTTTTGAAGTAGGACTATAGTTTGAGGAGCATTTAAACCGTCACTGTTAAATTGCTAGCAGAAGCATCTAAGGTAGCAGGAAAACTGCCAAAACATCATGATGTTGCAGCAAAACACTAATACAATTTATCCAAGACTTGTAAATCACATTGCAAAGATCATAGCAGGTTTGCTAAATGCTAAACTTTTGTTAGAGCTGCACTAGCAGCTCTATTTCAGGCGGAAAATACTAGGACCAGCCAATCTGGGAGCTATGGTTTTAAACCAGGTCTCTTGTCTTACTCATATGTTACTAGTGAACACATACTGTCACCCCACAAAGAAGAAAAAGGCAGCAAAAGCCTATTCAGCAGTATCTTGGGGAAAAGCGGCTACTATATGAACAGTTGTCACCTATCGAAAGGAACATTTCAGTTTACATTAGGCCAGGTGAGTGTATTTGTCAGCAAGCTGCAGGAACTGGCTCTGATGTTAAAGCAGTCCCCTGGGTTGGAATGACTGGGGTACAGAAGTATTTTATTGTTCGTAACACCTGATGCTTTGGCTTCACCACTGCCTGAGTCCAAACTTCTCTTTAATCTACTGTGTGGGCCAATGGAGAACAATTTCACTGACATCTAGGTCTCCATTATAACACTGCTGCTCAGCCACTTCCCTCAGCTAAGCCTGGTCCAAACGGGTCTGTAATTGGAATCAGAAAAAGGAACATTCAGCTACAGTTAGCAGTGTGTTAATTATTAAAGGCTAAAGGGCCCCACAGTTATTAATATTACAGTGTGAATTTCTATTCCTCATTTGGGGAGGAGAGGGGACTCTGCAGTGAATTGACAGAGGTAGTAACACAATTTGGTTCTTTCTCCACTGTTGACACAGTCACCAAAGTAACTGTGTCAATCAAAACCAAAAAAGGATGTGCTTCTCTTCGCTGCTCAGCTTCCTCAAAGAGTTCAGTGCAGCACTTACAAGAACAAAAGCACACTTTTGTATCCCTGGAGGGAACGCAGAAATTGTGGTCTCCCTCTGGGACACCTACAGGTCTTTCTGTACACCCTGATCTAAAAAACCATTTATGTACATACTTTGAATATCTCTATGGAATTTGTCTTGACCTAATTAGGTATCTCGGTTTCAGTGTGATGACTGTATATTCTTAAGCATTTATTGTATGGTGTTGCAGTAGTTGTGCCATACGATCCAGAGAAACACAGGCTGTTTATAATAGCTTATATGGCCACTGTTCACTTCCAATTAGAAAAGTACGTTTATGTTTACCAGTTCCGGATCCCCTAGCCAACATCCCTGACACTAGTTTTATTTCCATAGGGCCCCCGTGGATGTCACCCTAAATCCTACGGCTCTGCACAGTGAAGCTGCAGCAATGCTAACTTGACATGAAGTGGGCAGAACCTGAGAAGTCTGCAATAACTCCAGCGAGTTTTGCATATGGCAGAATGAAAAATTTGGGCTTCCTCCAACAAAACTGTATAAGAAGCCACTATAAATAACTTACCCTGTCTATGTAGAACTAAGCCATGTTTTGCACGTTTGCCATAACAAACAAGACAAACCACATATGAATAAATAGCAGGAGTGAGGTGTTCCTCTATAGTATGTGTTCTGCTGGGTAGCGCTGCCACTCACAGGGCACCATGAAAGAGCATCCCAAAGCACCTTCTCTTGTCAAGAAGACCCATTCAGAGCAGGTCAAAATACACATCACGCACACCATACAAAATTCAGACCTTCAGAAACATGTTTTTGTCCCAAATTGAGAGTCAAAGATTATGTTTTCCCTGGAAGAGCATTTGAAAGGCTTTTTAAAAGTATATTATTATTTTAACAAATACCAGAATGCTTTCCCCCCCCACAAACTAAGACCACTACATTTTTATAGTTTTTTATCCTTGTGGTTTAAACTCTTAAGAATTATTTTGAAATTGCATATCCACATAAACTAATAAACCAAATCAATAAAAGAAGGAAAAACAAGCTAAATTGAAATCATAAAGTCACACTGAGTAATTTACATTTTTCCCTATTAAAAATTCATTGAGAAGAGACATGTGCCATGAAATGTTTCAATTTCGGTAAAACTGCTGCTTTCAATGGAAAACTTCCATCCAAACATTTCTGAAGTGTTTACACGGGTGGGTTTTTTTTAAGTTTCCTTGCAACAACAGTGCCACCCGCTGGCTGTTGCACTGCTGCCTATGAGCAAGTCTGTCACACAAGAACACTTGCAACTACTTGTTTCTCTAGGGAAAACCAGGGTTCTGGTCTTGTCCTGCAATCATCACTGACCAAAACACTGCAGCTGAAGTGCTGGCTCTTCTCTTGCAGAGCCTACTAAACAACAGGAGTGTGTTAACCAGCTTGGCACAGCAACGACAGCATGGCCGAGGACAGCATCTTGCTAATTTTCACCATCACTGCTACAGCAGAGGACTGCTGCGTTGTCTCCATCTCCATAACAGAACATGAAAGGCAGCTGGAGTGTCATATGCCAAAAATCATTAGTATGTTTTATGTTAATCTCTGCTGATCAGTTAGTGCCCAAAACCATAATGAAGCCAGTAGCAGTAATTTGGAGATGTAAATTAACACCATCACGTTAGCATCTACCTGGTTGTTTCAGGGAGCGCCAAACAGGAACAACAGGAAGGTAAGCTGTTTTCATTCACAGCACCTTCACACAAAATCTCCCTTATCCATCCCCTAGAAAAATGTCTCAATGGCATTTACAGAACAAATTACCTGGGAATATTTTGTAGGCATTACATGTAGCATACACTGCAAGCTGCCAGCAAGAACACAGATGTGTTGGTGAACATGAGCAAAGCCAGTGCAAGTACAGGAATTCCATCAATAAAGGGATTTTTTTCTTGTAATTGCAGGTAAATCTGAAACACTGTAAAGTTTTCAGGCAAAACAATTACCACTAAAATCACACTGAAACAGTTTATTTGGACGAAGCTGAAACATTTCATTTTGCCTTCCTCAGACATCGCAAACTAATCAAAGCAGAGAAGTGACTCAACCTCAGAAAAATAGAGCCTTTGAATAAGACTCATATATATTTAATCTTCATTTACTAGATTTTGCTCACAGAGTTTGGCTTTTATTTCTGATTCAGGATGACAAAGCTGTTCCCAGTTCTGAATTTATTGCACAGGAATTTGAAGTTTTGCTCAGCTCCTGGCAGTACTTCACAACACCACAGCAAGCCCCTGGAGCTTTACTCAAAGAAGCTACTAGGGCTACTTGAAACGTGATATTAAGATACTGAAATACTGCCCAACAACAGCAAAGAAAGTGAAGTTTTTACAGGTTCTACCAAGGGCATCTATCCAAGCTTTACCTGAATGAAGATGTCTAAAAGAGTTCATGATGCCAATTTTCAGAATACCGCAAGAAAAACAACAACAATACGGCATCAGATCAAAGGTGCATCTAGCTCAGTATCCTCTGACAGTGGGTAAGACAGGCTGCCCAGACAAAACACGTAAGAAATCAGATAAGCGATCCTACCCCTTTTAAGACCTCTGAGCTTCCTCTGGCAGTCACCGGTTCAGTGACTTGTTCAGCTGGAAGCTGCAGCCAGGCCATTTTGTTTAAAAGCCACTTATACCTAGCCAATCTCTCATGAATTTGCTTGAGACCATTTACACTTTTGGCTTCTACAGCATCCTGTGGTAACAAGATCTGCAGTTTAATCACACTTTATATAAAAAATTAATTCCTCTTATTTGTTCTGAACCAGCAGTTTGACAATGTCACTGGGAGTCCCTGCGTTTTGTGCTATATAAAGCAATAAAGTAATGAAAAACTATTAACTACGTGCCTTCTCCATCTCCTCCATGATTTTATACATCTCACACCTACTCCACCTCAAGCTGCTAAGTTCTGCCCTGTTTAATTTCTCCCTCTCTGTAAGTCATGCTCTGCCTCTACGCATCTCCGCGCCTTTTTGCACATTTTCTGCACTATCCATGTGTGGTCTGGTGGCAAGTAGTGTCCACAGCGTTCCAGCCAGGTATGGGGCACCACAGATTATAGTGCAGCACAATTAAGTTCTCAGTTTTCACTCTGATTATTAATTCCCACAATTCTATTTGCCTGTTTGACTGAAGCTGGCACGGTGTATTTTCAAAGAGCCACCTTCACAATCACATCGATGTATTTTGCCCTCTTCCATGCTTTGTGCCAGTGGTGTCAAGCAACCAGCGAGAGCCTGGATTAGGTTCAGGATGCTAAATCCTTGATTGGAAAGATGGCCACAGGCTGCCTGCCCAGTGTTCCTGGATGAGCCCAGTACCATTATCACCTCAATATATTCAAGTGGCAAATAGAACCAAAAGCTATGAATAAGCAGCAGGTCATACTCAGGGCCCAATTCTGCAAACATTTTTAAGTGTAGCATTTCCCTGACTTAGGCTTTAATAGCTTGGTTGTAAATTCTCACTGTATGAGAGATATCATTTCCAGTCGTACAGTGATGATTTCTTCACTAATGCAATCCAGTGCATAAGACAAGAATTGCCATTTTTTAAAATGGACTCAGCGTGTTGATACATAGTTCGTCAATATCTTGTTAACTGACCAATAAGACCATGCAGAATCTCAGATCTGATAGTGGTTTCCCATACATCTTCAGTAATAGATCCTGCTTTGTTGCATTCTCCTGCACTTCAGCAATCTGTTGGGATGCCTGTGTCCAGCACACTGCAGTCTAGTTTCCTTCCAGTTAAAATGCACGAGACAAGCACTGCATGCCAGAGGCTCACTCAATTCACTGGAGCATATTCACCCCAGATGTAAATCTACCGCAATGAAGTTATGTCTGAATGAAACAGGCTACCTCTTTCAGGAGAAGGTGAATTTGTTAATGTATTTGTTAATATTTTTATTTGCAGATTTCTTTGCTTCTGCTTTGATGTTGGGTCAGCTATTTTCCCTTTTACTAATTTACATTTTTCCTTGTTTATAATATTTTTGTTAATTTCATGGTAAGGGAAATTCAAACACAAATCTAAGTCAGAATTCTGAAGCACCTATCCATGGATATCAGGAGATTTACAACAACGTGCAGGTTTTTCCTTTTCTTTCTCATCGTGTTTGTGTCCTTTCTCTTCCCTTATTTCAGTATCTGTACCAAACTGTAGATGCTAATATGCATTTTGTCTCCCTCCTATAGCTTTCCGTTTGCATTACAACCACTTCTGTGCAGCAAGTCTGCCTTCCACCTGCTCGTGCCAGCAACTCCATAGTCAAGCCTAGAATGGCTTACTCTGGAGTAACTCATCCAAGTTACAAGGGGCTGCTCAAGAGTTGCCCTCTCTTGCTCCTTCGATCATTTATTAAAATGACCTTGCACAGCAGATTAACTGATTTTCCATCTCACTTCCATCCAAGTCACAGGGCAAACTGAGAAATGACATGCACAGAAGCAGGATTCATGAAGTGTGAGCCCCTTTTTCTGCCTCCCTTCTGTTACTACTCCAGTGGCAACTCTGCCCTGGAAGCCCCCAGCTCTGCTGTTTACAGCACAGTTTACATACCTGTAAAATACACCCTGTAATTCTCATCTATGTCAGTTATCAGACAAGATTTTATGAGTTGACTCCACAAAATTACCATTAATACATAATTCATGATTAAGAGCGACCACCTGAGATTCAGACTCTATTATGAAAAGCACGGCAAACATTATGAGAACCAATCCTTCCTCAGCAGAGCCTGGCAATCCAGGCAGGAAAATACTGGAAGACAATAAATAGAAACTCAAAGGGGGAAAGGATTGTCTAAGAATTTTCAGCAGGTCAGCATTACAATCCTGCCTTTACCACTGCAGTAATTGCTGCCTTAGCTCTGACTGTGACTCAGGGTCCACTTCTGTTTTCATGAAAAGACGCTTCATATTTTGTTACTGTTTCTGAAAGCAGCAGGATCAAGCTGGAAAGAGGCAATACTGAATGTCTATATGCGAGTTAATGGAGCTACACACTTAATAGGAAGTGTTCGGCTCTTACAAAATCAGACCTTCAGTTATTGAGCTTTACTGCGTACTCCTCATAACACAGGGGGTGGTTCTGATGTCTCTGCAGAAACGTTGTGGTGTCTCTTAGGTGACATTTTCTCAGAACACAAACATGAAAGAGAGGTGAGATTTTCTACCGCAGATTTGTTTGGCGTGAAGTCTCCACATGCTGGTATTTTTTCCCCCCATTAATGAGATTCCACTGTCAGGTTGAGACAGTTCTTTAGATTCCTCGGATGAAGAAAGGGGACATTTTTGCTGACAGCCTAGATTCTCACTCGTCTCTTCAAACTGAAGGCATTAATATTAGATATAAACAGATAGCTTTAACACTCTGTCTGTCATGGGAGCCAACTCTAATGACATCTTTAGGAGACCCATTACTGCTAGCTGCCTCTGAAGCTTTCCATGTCATTGTGTGACATGGAGGCAAATTGCCTGGTAGCATCACACTTTGAGGAAGAGCCTCTAAAGGCAACCTTCGGGACATCAGTTTAGACTTGTACTCTCCATTAATCACAAAAGGTAGTAGCCTTTCTATTCAGGGCAGTGTTGGAGGAGCATATTCATCTCCAAGAAAAAAAAAGATTCAGAAAGAGATACACAAGAATCTATTATTACCAATAGTTAAAACTAAATAATGCTCCAGAGTTCTCCAGTGACAGCATCATCATCTGTCAGTTACTTGGCTGGGTCCTTCAGCCTGTTCAGATACGCGCTCACACAAATCCTGCCTCTTTCTCCTCGCCTCGCCCCAATAAATGCACAGGCTCTCATCCCTACAACCAACTCTTTCACCCCTGCTATACGAAGTAGCTTTGTTCACAGTGGAAGTGGTCCTTGACTACCCCAAACCACAGCCAGGCACTGTCTGGGAAAGGTCCAGTTGACACCAGCCTTAACAGCAGGAACGTTAAGGATGGTCAAGCACTACTGTGGGAGCCTGCACCCAAGGCCCATTTAATTTATGAGTATAGATGTCATCATGGAGTCCCAGGCAAGAGACTGGGAGCATGGTTATCCCTCACTATTAATAGCGAGACAGGTAATTATCTTTCTGTCTGCAGGCTGGAAAACAACAAATCAGATTCTGAAATGTGTTCAGCATTTACAGCTGGGGTCAGATTTTTCAAAAGAGCTCTTCATCTATTCAGGTACTAAAATAAGTGACCAGCTTCTCACAAAAGCATGACAGATATTGAGCTCTTTTGAAGATTATTTCCAATTAGAGATCACAATGAACATGCAAAAACCTGCCCTGGAATCTTCAAAAAAGGAACTGCTTTCAGTCACAGCTAGAGCTGTAGAAAATATACCAAAACCCAGCCATTTCTCCAGGATCACAACGGTCAAGATCAAGAAGTGGATTCAGTATGTCAAGGACAGAAAGACTTTGCAGGAAATAAATTAAATTTCATCATTATTTTTGAATGAAACCCAAAAAAAGAAAAAACAGTTTTTATATTAGGTGAGCCAGACAGAAAGAACTGCCTGTATAAATATAAAAAAAGCAGGTATAGTGTAACCTTTAGGAATCCAAGAACCATTTGTCCCCAACAAGTTTAACACACTCACCTTCACCTAGCAGAAGTTTCTAATTTTGATCTGCAAAAAATCTGTATTTAATTGGGAGCACTCTTCTGCCAATGCTGTCATAAGAAACTCAACACAGTTTTTCAAGCCATTACAGAGAGAATAAATGGTGATGCTTAGGTACTGCCTTTGAATCTAGGTCCTTCAATTTGGTTTTATTTCCCTCTTTAAAATTAATGATATATTCCACATGTCTGTGGAATAATGGGAACAGAAGTTAAGCAAAGAATATAGCTGTTTCTAACTATTCCCTTGCTCTAGAGATTCAAACCATCCATCTTCCCATAATTGCTATCATGGTAAAGAGTTCTTTAAATATACTGTGTTGACTTTCACTACTATCAGCTTGCATGACTACATTTATTTCAGGTACTTTGGATGCTGAACATACTACAAGTACAGGACAGCACTGCTCTGGGTGCAGAAAGAGAAGGCTGTCACTGGTTGTCAGGTGAGCAGGATCAGGCCTGGGAGATTTCCTAGCTGGCTATGCAAAAAAAAAAAAAAAAAAGACTCCTTGCCATTGTATCTGTTTGAGAAAAGTTCTGACTGGCTCCAGTAAGGCCAACAGTAAAAAATAATTCAGAGAATGCAGCTGTATAAAATCACCACATCCACTTAACTGATCAATCCAAGACCTGTTACTGCTCTCTCCCACTTAGTGTAACAGAGAATGAAACCTGCCCTAAATTCAACATTAACAATATCTGCAAAAGACTTCTTTAAGACTAACAAGAGAAAAAAAAAATGTTCAAAACAGTGATAAAATAACACATTCTTGAAAAATACTGAGGAAAAAAAAGGAAAATGCTATCTTGTTGTAACAAGAAAAATTAACTCCTCTCTGAAAAATTATATGCTAGTGTTCAACTTGGCACTAACCAAGGCTGCAAAAGCACCTAATATAATTACTCTAAAACAATCATTATCCAGTAATTAGCACTGGCCTCTCTTACATTAGAATCCTAGCTTTTTGTAATAAGTTTTTATCTTTACCTACATTCATTTAGTACAAAAGCTGAGACATGCACATCACGGCAAATAATTAGGGCATGGATTTCAGCTTAGTACTTTGCAACAGTGCACTACAGACCAATAACTGGAATAGAATTTCATGTGTAACACAAGGGCTAATTCACATTATCTATATGCTAATTATTAATTTGTTTCTACCATTTAATTAAAAAGCTAACTGCTATATACTGCCATCTGTAGACAAACTAAGGTTCCCTTACTCCATGGAATGATGCTTTTGGTCGTATCTGCTGGATACCTCTCAATGTATCTGGAAGAGGGTTTATTCCTGCAGCTGGGGAGAAGCAGGCAGGACAGATTCAAATTTGAGTCAGTTTGCTGGCATCAGCTACAGATATAACAGCACGGGGAAGCTTATCACACTAGGGCAATGCTATCTCTGACACTGAAGCACTGTCATGGTCAACAGTGTTGAAAAAATACTTGTGATGCTAAGGGGTGAGAAGAGGAAAATCTTACAGAGCTTACAGATTTTGAAGGGATACAATGCAATGGAGGATGGTAGAGAAACTGTCCACTTCCCCAGCAGCAATTCCTTTATCACCAAGAGAAAAACTCACGTTCTAACAGAGTCAGCTGATACAGTACAAACTATTCTGGTTCCATTAAATTTGCAAAATGACTTAACTACGATCTCAAATTTCAAAGTTACAGGCACATACTGTGGTCACAGAATTTCTCCTGAGCGTCCCTGCTATGAAGTCTTTCCCAGTTGTGTCTTTCAGTGGGTCCAAAATATTCCGTCTGCCTAGAAATAAGTACTGTATGCTGACAGTCAGGCAATCCTATTAAGGCCTGGCATTGCAAGTCCCTTGGGGGTAAGTCTGATGTATTACTATTTGTCGCATTTCTAACCTCTGACCTTTCAAAATGCAAGAAAACACAACCAAGAAATGAACTTTCCTCTTGTTTATCATAAATAGCATGAAACACTTCGACTAACGTGGGAGCACCAGTGACTGTTGCCAGTGGTACTACACTTTGTGACCGTACATGCAGGGCCAGACATTTGCTGAAATCTTACAAAGATTTTTGTCTCTTGAAGTGGGAGAGGATAATGTTTGAGCATGGCACTCCCCAGATCTTGCCACAACACAAACATGCAACTTTGTTTGAGGATGGCACATGGTAACTGGGAATCCCACATTACTTACAAAGCTTTACAATGCTGCAGTGCTTTCCAATTGATTTTCAGAGCATTGCATAAACATTTTTACTAAGCCAATCAAGCTCCTGACTCAAACATTATGTCCTTATTTGGCTGCTCTTCCCTTCTCTTCCTCAGTATATGGGTCACAGATGCTCAACTCTTTGTGGTTTTGTTACCCATGTGACTTACTGTAAGCAATGAAACTTCGGATAAAACCTTGGCAGATCCTATTAATATACAAGGTGACAGGAATTCGTGACCCAGAAGAAGATCTATCATTTGCTGGCAAACTCTTTAAAACAACTCATCCTCCTAATGTAGCTCCTCTCTAAGAATAGAGCAGTACTGAAAACAAGATCTGTCAATTTGCTTTTCCTGCGTTGTTGTAAGTTTGAAATCCAGAAGCGTGGCTCCCAAAGGAATGCTTCATAGCAGCCACCAGAATGGATTCCTCCCTCTGACTGGAGATAAGCATCTACAGAAAACACTTGTGTCAGAGATGCTAATAGTGACAATAACGAGCTCAGCTATTGAAGAACATTTTTGGCCCACATGCTAAAAGCCATCAAATTACATACAACTGCTGTAATGTGATTGGGATTTAGTTTTTAGGAAGTGTTTTAATATTTGACATTAGGAGTTTTTTGTTATTGTGCTGAAGAAAACATTCTCACTGTAGTAAAAAAATGACACTTCTGATGAGAGTCTTTAATTTCCATTCTGCCCGTTTTGTGTTTATCACCACAAACAGCAGGCACATTTTTCATTCATCCTATGCTACATTTTTTCTGAAACACTTTTTCTTGAACAATAAAATATCTGATAAGGGGGAGAAAAAATGACAGTATGTTTCCACTATAGCACATTGTTGCCCTTGAAGAGCAAGAATAAACCTCCCTCCCATAACTCTGCCATCAAGCCACTGAAGTCATTACAGGAAAAAAAAAATGCTGTCCTTATGCAGAAATAATATGTTAATTGTATTACCTCACCTAGGAATGTTGCTGGTTTTATTACTTTGCAAATATCACCAGACAAAATCAAGTTGTTATCTTTTGCATATGGCTGGCTCATTTTTTCTTGGAAATGACTAGTGGAAAATGCAAAAGATTTCAACCACTTCATTAGGACAAAAAATTAATGACATTCCAGATAATTATACTGCCTCCAAAACAATTTGAGATGCGCCTGTCCAATGGTTTCCAGGATTCTACTCATTGTTGCAGAAACCCAAGCTCCTATAATGACTGCCAATTAAACAAATGGTGAACCAACAGCCTGTCCATCCTCCCCGTACACAATGTGTCCTGGTCACACAGGAACTGAGGCAGGAGTATCACTGAGCACCTGTTGTCTGCATTAACATTTCACTGACTTTAACAGATAAACTCTATCTCAGAATTTAGCTCCTGGACTCCATATTGTTTAATGCCTCATATTAAATTATTAATCACCTTATATCAGTGCTGTAATCCTTCAACTGCCTACTTCTACCCTTCACCATTTCTGCATTCTTTACTTTTCTCTAACAGAGAGGAACTAGTGCAAAAAAGATTTATATACACACACACTCACCCCTGGCTGGGCAAGTACTAAACAATCCAGTAATATAGTGATCACATGTCTACTGATTTTGGAGACACTTCCTCCGGGTAAATTGAGATACCTAAGGTGTGTCCTACCTATCAGAAGGCAGACATTCTGTCCTTCCAAAATCCCAGGTGCCTTTGCAAGTGTCTGTCAGAGAACAAAAGGCAACTGCGCTACCCCAGATTCCTTAGCCCTTTTAAAAGTCTTGGTTTATGCTTTACTGGTCACTGTCAAGCAGATCAGCCTGAAGAGTTCTCACTCTCAGATTTCAGCAGTGGGAAGTGTTCTGCACTGTTCTGCTGTCTTTGCAAGGAGGTGGTGAGAAATATCAACAGCTCCCAAAAAACACATTTGCAAATTATGATCTGGCTCTAGTACAGCTCAGGCACAGCAACATTTCTTGTTGCAGTCCATTTAGCATGACACTGCAAGCTGTAGGAAAACAGGCCTTGGAAGTTCATTATCATCAGGATCCAGCTAAAAAATATTTGGAACAGATTCTGAAATAATTACAAGAGTATGTGAATAATATTACAATTAACAGGAATGGGTTGGTAAAGGGTTTCTTTCTTGCTCACCTCTGGAAGAGATATGAACCTTTTCTGAAAAATATGATCAGCCTTCAAAATCTGCCAAAGGATATTATGAAAAATTAAAACTGAGATTCTCATTCAGACATTATTAAAGCAAACATATACATCCCTCTCTGTATGTGGGAGTCACTATCTCATTCCCAATGGTGACACTTCTCTGGTACATCATTTTTCATCTATCTTGACATTGCTCATTGCTTTAAAGATGATTGGCATCTAAAATACAGCCCAGTTAATCTCACTAAATTTTACCCTATCCATTCATCGTGCAGCATTGTTTAATGAAATCTGAACTTTTTTTAGCAGGACTGCAAAACCATGACTGATGAAGTCTTATTGGAGTCTTAGCACTGCAGCCTGTGGTACTGAATGCTAAACGGTGAATAGGTGAGGAGGAGAATGGGATTTTCTTTTCAAGAGCCACACTCCCGCTTTATTTCCTTGTGAGAATGCAGTCACTTGACGAAACTGTAAGAGTTTTTCTTCCAGTAGAGGCTGGAAGGACCCACCTTCTTGCTGTGTAAAGCAAGTCGTATTGGCATGAGTCATGACCTTGAATACATCAATCTCTCATAAGGAACAGAAGAAACTGGGGTAATACTTGCTTAAACAATTCCAGTGGCATGGTGCACTTTTACAGCTAGGAGCTCTTGTGCTGAGTCCCATAATTAAGGAACAGGCATCTTTTCTTCATCTGGACTTGACTATAGACAAACCAGACCCTTGTGTCCATTGGAGCCTGTGACTCTGCTCTGTTAAACCTGCATGTCAAGGTGCAGAGTACCTTTCCAAGCACTACTGTGACCTGCCCCAGAGCATAAAGGGTAAGCAACGAAGAGGGAGCCCCACTTCACCAACACACACCACAGAACACACCAGTCCAGCTTACCAAAAATGCCTCTAAAAGGTGAAGATGGCTTGAAGTGAAGAAAGCTGTATTAGGGAAGATATAAATGGGTAACGCTTTTTTTTCTAGGTGCTTCAATTTAGGGACACAAGTTTTTTATACTCAGCATGCAAGAGATACCACAAATTTCCACTCAGTCCTATCTATTTGTTGACGCATTCAAAGAAACAACTTTTTAAAATTAAATCCTGACTCACAAAGCCTTTTCCTGCTCTGGCCTGTGTTCCCAAAGACATACACAGTCCTGTGCATTATCTACTGTAACGGTCCGGACCGGTGCCTCCCAAAGAATGGAGAACAGTCACTCATCCATTCCAACACCAGGCTGAGAGCTGAGGAGTGGTCAGACATTTGCACCTGTACCTTCCACAGCAGCACGAACATATTAGCTGATCAAGAACAGTAAGGCTTGGGGGTTTTAGTTTGCTATGCCAAACCACTTGTTGCTGGGGTGTTGTATTTCTTAATTCTGTGTACAGCCTTAGGTATCGACAGCTACCTCTACACATTCTGAATGCTTAAGTTACCCCATGGCTAGAGTAAATGCCAAGGAGGCCCTGCAAGGGCAGCCAAGTGCCACCATCCAGCTGGCTGAAACACTTTTATTTTAAATAAATTAACTGGCTGCCTTCCACAGAGGCAGGGGAGGGTAGCCACTCGTGCTCTCTGCCCTCAATCTTTTTCTGTGTGTTCAGGTTTGGATGGCTGTTCTACGAGACCTGAGTCACCCTGGCTAGCTGACAGCCACACAATAACACAGCTAAATGGATAGGGGTAGGGATGAAAGACGCCAAAGAATTAGATTTGTATTTCAGAGGTGGAACTTTTAAGGCCAAATTTGTAAGCTTGCAACTGCAAGCATTACTGGAAAAAGGGAGATCTTTTTTCCAGTAATACTGGGAGAAGGCAGGAAAACACCCCTTGAGGAAGAATTGTAGACTGGGAACTAGACCTCTGAGGATCTGCAGCTGATCAGTCAGGGAACCCTGGGCACATGACTGGACCTCTGTCTCACACTTTTCTCCAAGTGTTCACACTTGACAAGTGTTACCTTTTCAGAAAGTTTTGAGAGTCTTAAGTAATGCAGTCTTCATTAGTGGAAAGTTACTTCAATGACTTTATTACATTTTTTTCCATCTCCACCATTTCTTGGCTACCTCTAGTATAAATTACTTGAATATCATGAAGAGCTGTTAAAAAGAATCCTGCTCATTTGCTGCTGTTGTAATGATTGTGTATCGGTGATAAACATTCAAAGAGTATTTTATAAATTGTGACAGTGGAAGGTAATTTTCTACGCTATGGCTGAGATAAAAGGCAATGATGACTATAATGCATTTCTCTAAGTAAATATAAATCATGGCAGCTGTTTTGGTGTTTGCCTTAACTGTTTCACGGTTTCAGTTACTAACTCCTGTAGCAAAGATCTGTATTTCTGTTTGGATTAAATTGATATAGGAGACCTCACTAGAAAGAGCTACTTCTCTCATAAAAAGGTCGTATGCATCATCATGGATTTTTGGGTTCCTTGATATTTTTTAATTTCTTATTATTCAACACAAAGATATAAGCCCCCCCCTAGCAAAGAAAAGAAAACGAAGTTACCCCAGATTAAAACTGGTACACCTTCCAAATATTTTTTAAAATTATTTGTGAATTTAAATTGAAACCCTTACCATTTGCTATTGCCAAGATGAAAAGATATGCCAGGGGAGATGTCCACAGACATTCACTTTCATTTCTCCCCTCTTCTCATAGCACTAAATGGATTTCTTTTTGCCCTCAAAGACAGAAATTAATACCACACACATATAATAATGGAAACAAGAACTAGGATATGAACTGGAGACATTTTGGCCTCCAAACAATAACTTCACTGGATGAACTAAATGTCTTTGACTCAGTCAATAGAACATTTCTATCTATAGAGGATAATCACACCCTCCAGCACAAACGATAACAGATGTAATGTTTGAGCTGGGAAAAAAGAGAACGGGAAGGTGGACCCATCAAATTACATTACTTTAATATACTGGTTAGTTGTTAGGTTAAAAAAAAAGGGCCAAACTCTACACATGATTTCAACAGCGTATTTCTAAAAGTCAGAGCTCTGAAAGAAGAAGTAGGATTAGTGCTTTTTATTATCAAGTCACTGGCATATATGACTCATTTCCTCCATTAGACTCCTATTCCTAGGGACCCAGTACTGCAACAAATGCTGCCTGAAATACTACTTCTGCAATAGACCTAAAAACTAAATGCCAGTTGGAACTGAACTTGAATAACTTTTTTTCCCCTCTCTTTTAAAGCAATCTGAAGAGATAGGGACATATGACATGGCACCCAGCACACTGCCTGTAGCTACAACTCTCTAGTGAGTAACACGTTTCTTCCTGCAGTGAGCCAAAATAATGTATCGTGCCCACTGTTGCCCTATAGCCCAGCTGTACCATTTCCCTTTGGAAAGAACACTTTTTTTGATGCCCTGCCACCCACCTGACCAAGAGCAGCTTTGGGGCCAAGGTCTTCTACATTACATCACCACCTGCAGAAAATCTGTGCTGTCTGATGTTAAAGATTCCTTCTCTATGTCATTCTTCTGGGGTGCAAGAGGGGAGAAAAAAAAAAGCTTCTTTAGCAAGTCTGTGCTTTTTTTCAAGTGCCATAAAGAGGCTGTTCACTCCCCTCAGTATTTCATGTCTTCAGATGTGCTGGCTGAAGATGAACAGACAAATGTTCTCTGAAGAGCAACAGCAGTGTTTCCCCAACCAGCACTAACAGACCCACAATTTAGTCTGAAAGTTAAATTACAGTAAAGTTACAGGGAAACATGAAAAGGAATATGCCCAAACTGTCTACATTGGAAAGAATCCTAGCTTCTGACTTGACTCTGATGAATAAATCTTCTCAACATCTTAATAATAAGTGAGCAGTAAATCCATTTAAACAGAGGTGCTTGGCAAGGTAGAAAGCTAGTTTCTCCAGAACCTCCAGTCTTTCTTCTGATGGATGCTGGAATCCAGCTGGTAATCCATACCTGTCAAACAATTCAGCTACATACAGTGCAGTCCTAACTTAAACCGCTAGTGTAAAATTTCTTGATGATGGATGGAAGGCTGACAAGGTCACTGCTTCTAGATCCTTCATAAAACTGACTCCCAAACCATCATTCATAGCTGCTTTCACACAGCAGCATATATAGAGCTGAGAATTCAGCTCATTTTCCAGATTTTAAGATCCAGATTTTCTCTCAGTAAGATAAAATGAAAAAGTTGAAGTCAATACGCTTATGTCTCACTTAAGTATTTTGTGAAGCTCTGTATGCTTGATAGTATGCAGAAGTGGTAATTAAAACATTGTATCGACTTTGGCCTGTTTAGAAGGACTTGAGTTCCCTTCTCTGATAAAAAAGGTCTGAAGTGTAAGACAAGGCAATTGTACACTTACAAGACAATAACTTCTGTGATCTGCTCCCTTCCTTGCCTTGGTTAATTCATTGAATCTCTGCCTCTTCACCCAATATTTGTCTGAAACTTCATTGACCAAAACAACAGGACTAGGCTCCCTGCCCATTGCATAGTCATTTCCCAGCATAAAAAGAGATTACACTTAAAAAGTAGACTTCTACACTCATACAGAGCCTAAGGAATTAATAGACTGTAAGCAAAGCAGGACACTCGGGGTCTATGTCTTTATCCAAGGTGACTGCAACAGTAGGAGTGCATTCCCAAACATCTCCCCGTCTTCAAGTAAATCCACAGAAACTTTGTGAAAAGTCTGCTATTTTTACCCTCCCTCTCTGAACATCTTCTCAACACAGCAGAGGTAGTCGCAGTGTGGTAATTTTTAACGTACCGACCAAAGGAACAGGTATCAATATGACAGTACAAAACTGGCTTTTTGTAAAAGGTGGCATTCAAAAGTATGGGCATGTACATTTGAATCCAAATGTATCATAAGGAAGAGCCAGTGCTCCTTACTTTAAAAATCAGCTGTGCACCCTTGAATTTAAAGATATTCAGATTGTTCACCACCCGGTATGACTCCTTTCTGCTGGATTTTTTTTTTTTCATAGAATATAATTGACTTGTCACTGTAACAATTTTATCTGGCTATGCAAGAAATATCTCAGATGAAAAAAAGACAGCTTATGGTGGTCTCATTTTTCTACTGTTGTTGAAAGAAGTGGTTATCATTAGCACAAAGTTCACATTTTTAACTAGAACACAGCCTGCATGTACATGCATGTACAGGTGCAAATATATGTATAGCGTGTGACAAACTGAGGGAAGAGCATGTCAACGGTGTGTAAATACAGAAAGAAGTGCTGTTAAGAACAAAGCAACAGGATGTTCATTGTGAAAGATGAAACAAAAGCAATAAGGTAAAAAAAATGTAGCAAATAAGCTCCAGGGTAGATAGGTGGAAGAGCTTTCAAACATTAAGGTTATTTCAGCACTGGAATAAATTCGTTGGAGTGTGTGGACTCCATCTTTGTGGAACCTTAAGAACAAGAAAGAAAAACACTTCTCTTGATGGATGCAGGGTACTTCATTCTGCCATAAGGCATGAGGATCACCTAAAAAGACTTTCAGCTAGTGAGCCATGAGAAGAACCTAGTCACTTTAACATCTTTGTCAGGTGACCCCCACAACACACTATTGGAAGGCTATTTTGTGATGAAAATTACACAGCTCCATTGACATCCCTGCAATTTTGGCAATTTATACCAATAGCAGATTTTATCCACAATCTCTTGCATGTGTTCCTTAAAATGATGAGTTCAGTATTTTTCAAGCTTAAAATAAAAATTATTTGGTTGAATTGTAGAGGCAAGATACCCAGTTGTACACAGGACCTTCAAATGAGTTTTGCTTAAGATATGCAAGGGCCAGCCTCACTGCATTTCATTCACTTAAAATGCATTTGTTGATCATAATAGATAATTGTGATGCCAGGATTACATCGGTTGTTGCAATTTGGATGGAGTCCACCTCTTCTTTCATGGATTGAAATGTGTGAAATTCAATTGCTCTGGTGAAGTCTTAATTTTATACCAATTTGCTCACAAACATTGAAAGGAAAATAAAATTTAAAATGTGCAAAAGATTAAAGCACTCTTGTGCTAATGAGAGCCATCTGTTTATTTCTTTCATTCTTAAAGCATTTTCAATAGGTGGAAATTAAAGACTTCAGACCCATTTTCATGTCTTGAGCCTCAGCAACAAAAAAATAAACACACAGACTCGTCATCTTCAGTCAGAAAACTTGCACAAAGAAAAAAAGCCTCATTCCAGCTTGCCAATTGCTTCAGGGCCAACTTTAATTGCACCACTGATATGAAAGTAGCTTTGCCCCACACCAGGATTCTTATCCATATCAAGAATCCCTTCATTTTAAATGTGTTACCATGTCTGAACAGCCCCCTCCAATAACAAATTGGTGACTGTATGGTGCACCATATTTAGAGGGCAGCCAGTACCACCGGAAGCACAGCAGCCAGTCCATCTCCCTGTCCTGGGTTTGGCCCCCAGCCAAGGGCTAACCCATCACACTCACAAATCTTGGCAAGCAGGGGCAGTGGATTGCTTTGCTACTGCAGTGTTGTGGCACCAGTCTTTGGTACTTCGTCACCAGTATATTGTGGTATCAGGTCTGTCCAAAGCAGACTGTATATAGCTTATATATATAAGCATCATAGCATATATACTCACACACATATATATATATAAACCTACACCACAGTCCAGAGGACTATGGCCATATCAGGCCATGTTTAAATAGAACAGCAAGAATCCTCTGAATACGAAGTCTGTCAGTGGAAAGACACTGGAGTCCCAGCCCCAGCCTACAGAGCAAACCAAGGAATGAATTGGCAATTCATCACTTCAAACAATTTTTGAATGCCAATCATTTATTAGACATCCTTATAGATTTATAACACTGCTTGGAATTGCACCACAGTAGACATATGCTTAACATTCAGCCAAAGGTGTCTCTAATCAGATATATGCTGCAAAACAGTACTAGTCTTAGCAATCAACTGATCAAGCAAAAAAAATTACTGCTTTTTTGAGGAAGGGTTATTTTATAGTCAGATCGTCACCTTTTCCTGGTAAAATTTAATGAATGGTGAAACCAGGAGTGATGAGCTGGTGATAGCTAACAGGAGAGCTGCAAAAGCAGTACTGTCACACATTGTCACATTCTAGTCTAAGATGCAATAGTGGTCAAATGCAACTCAACTATTTAAATAGCCAGTCAGCCAACATTCAGAGAAAAATAAAGACAATATGAAGTGCCACTGCATATATAAAGGCTCTTTTCTGTTTTTACAGAATTTTTTTAAGTTTCAAAAAACCCAAGATGCATAGATTAATGAAGATTAGAGGACTCTTAAAAATCCTTATGTTTTAAAACTGTTACTGATACTCTGTTGTATAACTAGAGATGCAAATTTTAGGACTGTGGACATAAAGTTCCCAATGTATCATGATTAGAGAAGCATCTGTGCTAAATGCCCATATGCTGTTGCTCAGGGAGAATTAATAAAATATTTCCTGGCCTTTAAAGGCCCATGTCCTATACAAGCCCATTTGGACAGTATCAAAACACTCTCTAAGGACTGACAAAACAATTACATTGTCTAAGGAGCATGTATTAATGTTGGAGGGAGACAGGGATCCTGGATTCTTGGGCATTGCTTGTCAGATATTCACTTGGCTTTAGTCAATGGCTTTTGCCATGTTTGTTAGCATCTACCAAAAAAAGAACAATTCTCTCCTAAGAGGCCTGCTAGGGCATGCTGAAAGCCAACAGGTCACTTCAGTTTACATGCAAATATTAATCTTTCTCATAAGTTTACTCCTATTGAAAGCTTTGTTGGGACCTGTATAGCTAAAAAAGTTCCCATCATTAGGAATTATGGTTGAAATAACGAAGAGAGAAAAAAAGCATAATAAGCAGTCACCCAAGTACACACAAGAAGTCAACAACGTAGCCAAGGCTGGAATCTACCTTCCCCGGGTGCTAACCCAACAATTCAACCACAAGACTCTTGCAGAGTGCACGTACAAAGAATCAGAGGAGTTGAAGGAAGCATTTTCAGACATATATTTTGACAAGAAATAAACTAGAGTGTGAAAGACTTGTAGTTTATTGACAAGAAACTGAACCCACATTTGGCCAAACTAAGATTTTACTCCACTGACACTACAGGGTATAAGGAGATAATAATGATGTATAGATTTTCAGTGGTGGCCTGCAGTGTGAGGTGTGATTGACACATAAACAAGCATCTGGAGCAGAAGTCAGATGAATAAAATTACTTTCTTCTTTAAAGTGTACAGATGATTAACCCCTCCCCCCCCCAACCATTTAAAAGTTCCCCAAACATTTAATATTTGCAGTAGCATTCCACCTTTTATTTTTTCTTCCTTTTATTCAAGTTGGCATGAATAGCTGCCTAATAAATTAACACAACCTTGATTTGACAAGCTTTTCCCCAGTTGCATTACAATGTCAAGTACCAGGGCCACTGCCTTCAGCATAGCCTTGACCATTTGTCATTTTCCTATAATTAATTACAGGTCTCTCAACCAAGGCTGCTACAGAAAGTGATAAGACTATTATACAGCTTTCAACATTCATTGTCTATGGGATTTTCACTCTCATCATTGTTCTCCAAGGGGGCATTGTCCAATGCTTTGGATATAAAATTAATTTTATCATTAACAGGAATCCAAAGCCCAACTTCTTGCATAACTCTGAAACTTTTTTTTCTTCATATTTTGCTAATAGCTGCCATGGTAAAGAATGCAACACATTCTGGCCTCAGAATATGCAGTACTTACCTATGCTGTGTTGGATTGCTACTGACTTGAGTCAAATTCCAGAATTTTCAGCTTGCAGAAAACACCAGTATTTCTAAACTTGCTTCTCATCTGAATCAGAATACTCTTCCCCTTTAAGGTTCCCAGGTGAGAGACATCTAGGGAAAAAAAGAGTCTGTGATGGAAATTTTGTAATCTAAAGTTTTCTTTTGAATTTCACTTTACAGGTTTCAGTTGGCCATATCTATTACTTTACATCATCTCATGACACAGGCGTCTAAACTTCTGCCAAGTATGGAGTTAAAGAACTTCCAACAGGAAATTCCCTTACTACTTTCGCAAGACCCCTTCCTTTCCCTCCCACACATATATCACATGCTTTGAAAAATTTTTATTCTTACTTATCCAATATTGTCTTGATATTTGGCCACAGATTTCTCAGGGTAAGTAATTTTTACCATACCATCATCTTGGATTTCTTAATTACAATATATGGTTTGTATTACAATAACACCTGCTGCCAGCTCCAGCCAAGACTGAAGTCTCAGCCACCTGAATCAACCCTTTCCCTAAAGATCTTGAGATTTACACAACACAGACAAAAGGAAAAAAAACCTGAAAGAACTATTGTGAAAGATATACTCAGGTGATCAGAAGCAGACCTGGAAAGAGAAACCAGGTCTCTGACTTTGTTTCAGTATTCAGTCTACTAATCCAAACCATCAGTCATGACCTTCACCAAAAGAAAACCTGCCAGCCAGGTTTCCAGCAACACAAGGTCTTATCACCTTTTCTTTTCTCCAACTGTGCCATGCTTTGAATATTTTGTGCATGAACTTTCACTGCACTGCTTCAAAAAGTAAGATTTCCTTTCCTTTTATTACACAATTAGGTAAATTGGACAGATGTTCTACTTTATTTTCCCACTCTTTACTGCTGGCATCTATCTGTGTCATTCCTCACTAGCCTGCTCCTTTCAGCTTCCCCTGTTGCTCACTGGGGTTACTAATTGTCCTATTTTTGCTTCAACGGACACAGTTATTGATTGTGCATGGTGGGAATTTTTGATCGAGTTCAGCAGCAACACAAACACCTGATCTGTCAGGGAAGGTGCTTCTCTCTCTGGACTGTGTCCTGACCTAGGTAAGGACAAATGGGTTCAAGGACCACACCTATTTACACTACAGCACAGCTTGCCCCCGCCTCTACTTTGCAAGGGCAGATGACAAATTCCTGATGCTTTCACAATAGGTGTGGATACATCTGCCTCATTATTAGGCACCCTGAATAAATCAAAATCTGGCTATTTTAAGTACAATATTTTCAGATACATTTGTAAGACTATAAATATGACTCTAGACACTAGTAAGTGTATTATAAATAGCATTTTAAAGAGAACACATTTAGACATCTCTCACCGCTTCTGGAAAGCTTCATTCTAAGAAAACTAAAGGGTAAACATTGAATTGAAACTTAACCATTAACCTCCGGGGAAGATATTATAAGCATTCAACAAAACTATGAAGATCTCAGCATGCATAACTCTCTGCCTGAACAAGTTATATGAATTATAAGACTTCTGGCAAAGTACCATATACCATTTTCCATGAGAGCTTGTAAATGCTTTTATTTTCATCCCTAAAGCTTCCAATGGAAGTCTTTCAATTTTTTGATGAAAACACAAAACAAAATGATGCCAAATATTCAACTTTCAATGAGAAAAGCTAGCTTTTATCTAATAAATTATGTTCTCACCTTTTCAATGAGGAAGTTCAGATATTAAGAAAAAAACCAAAAAACTTCTTAATTTCTAGTTCTGATTTGAAAAGCTGATTTGTATCCAAAAATATTATTTCCTAGTAAACTTAAGGAGGTGAGAGACCTTTTAAAAACCACTCTATCAAGGAAAAATAGATAGTACAGCAACAGACACAAATAAAAGGAACCTGAAATTGTATCCGATCCATCATGGCAAAGAATTTTTCATTAAGTTAAGTTGGTCTCCTTGCCCAATTGCTTCCACACTTTCAAGTTTTGCTTGTTACCTGAAAGTAAAACAGATAACATAACTGTGCTGCAATGCCAAACCTTTTTGACCTGCAGCTTGTGTTTGTTCCAGACACTCTCCACACAGGGCTCCACTCCATACAAGTGAAACTCTGATTTTCCCAAAGTTCTGCTTTCACCAGCTATTCTATTTCATGGTTTATCTTTTGGGTTGAAGTATTGCCCAGCATTGCAAAGGGAACAACTTCTGCTGCCACTGAATTTATTGGCAAAATTTCCTTCAAAAGGGATCAATCCTTTTACATGTAACATTGCACAATTCACTTAACAGTCACATTTCTCATGTGTGGCAATTAATGCTGCACCATTAGATATTTGCCTTTTTTCTTAAATCCCCTTTCCACCTATTTCCACTGATCTCTCTCTCATAAGACTCCCTGTGAGACTTCAGGCAGTTTGCATCTATTTAATAAGACCTTCCTCTCCAATTAATCTATTGCTCTGTCAATATCTAGAAAACTGACTGAAAGATCAAAGTAAAAAGTGTTTATATTTTTATCTAAGATCATCTCTCCAGCTACTAACTTCATGTGGGTACTATTTGCCATGTCAAAGTATGCCTCTGCTTTTAAAAGAAACACAATTTCAAGATAAACAGACATGGTGGTTTATGCCACCTGCTATTATTCAGCATCTCCAAGGACAAGTAACTTCAGTTTTAAGGAATAGTTAAGCCTGACGCCAAATCAGAGTTGCTAATGGTTACAGAAGCATTTTGACAATCAAGTGCTGTTCTTCAGTTGCCAAATCCACTGAAGTAAAAAGTTTTTATCTTAGCCAGTGTGTGAAAATGACCTGCTAAAAAGAGCTACTCTTGAAAGGTAAGGGGTGTCCCATCATACACACACACAAAAACATCAAAGATATAAATAGCATTAAACAGTTTTGATAACCAAAACATGTACAGCAGGACTTTCAGAACTTTCTCTGGTTTTATACCTGGCTAATGGATGGCTCAATAAAGACAAGCACCTTGTCAAGTGGACTAACCCCTCAGCAGAATCTGCACATACTGTAAATTATGCTTTACTCAGTTTAAGGTCAAGTCCCTGAGACTTGGAAAGATCTCTGCAGCTCAAAAGGTACTGTTCTGTTCCACTTTCTAAAAAGGGACTGCAGGTGGTTGCTTTCATCTCCATTGCCAAGATAAAGCCCTTAATGCAGGTGCTCTTTTGCATATTCAATGCACCTCCTCTATTATGGGGTTTAGTGGTCCCCTGCAGTATGACAGGGCAAAGGATTAAGTGAGAGGCTTCCAGTTCTTTACCTCCAAAATAGCCTTCTTTGGAATTAATGGCGGTACAGGCTCCACAATTTAAACAGCCCCCAAATTTAAAAAAAAAAAAAAAAAAGGCTGATCAAGGGGGCAGCCACATTTTTCCAAAACCAAGAAATGAATGTGTCGTGGGTTAAAGTTAACTTAACAAGGGGGCAGCCACATTTTTCCAAAACCAAGAAATGAATGTGTCGTGGGTTAAAGTTAACTTAA
>NW_010121899.1:0-428 GCF_000699245.1 Pterocles gutturalis
ATTAGCCCGTTATTAGCCCGTTATTAGCCGCTATTAGCCGCTATTAGCCCATTAGTAGTGGCTACTAGCCCATCATTAGTGGCTAATAAACCCTTATTAGTGGCCATTAGCCCATTATTAGCGGCTATTAGCCCATCATTAGTGGCTAATAAACCATTATTAGAGGCTATTAGCTCACTATTAGCGGCTATTAGCCCATTATTAGTGGCTAATAAACCATTATTAGCGGCTATTAGCCCACTATTAGTGGCGATTAGCCCATTATTAGTGGATGATAAACCATTATTAAGGGCTATTAGCCCCTTATTAACCTATTAGCCCATTATTAGCGGCTAATAAACCATTATTAGTGGCTATTAGCCCATTACTAGCGGCTATTAGCCCACTATTAGTGGCTACTAGCCCATTATTAGTGGCTAATAAACCAT
>NW_010121900.1:0-16719 GCF_000699245.1 Pterocles gutturalis
AGCACCCAAATGTAGCCGTGAACTTCGGATTTCAGCTCCGCCAGGTAATGAGGAACACTAGGATGGCAAAAGAGAAAAAGTCACAGTGACAAAACCATCCCAAAGCCACCTTTCATTCCCACGCCACAGGACAGAAGGTTTCAGCACCACCAAAGATCTTTTTTCCTCATCAGCTGATCTTTGAGCCAAGACTCTCCGGGCAGAGGCTCTCCCTGCTCCCCTCCTCCTCGCACCGCAACCACAAAGCGCTTCTGCACAAAAGGACTGAAGTGCCAACAGCGATGGATGAGCGTGGGCACAGAAAGAGCAATTTTTTCAACTCTAGGAGTTGATAAAGAAAGGAACAATAGCTAGGGTATTACAGTAATTGCACTAAAAACCCATTTACTGCTAAAGGACACAAAACAAACACCTCTAGAGAAGGGCACTCATTAATCTGCAGGCATTAGAAAAATGAGGAGTGGAACACTAGAAGAATTAGAGAGGTGACAGAGGGGTAAAAAAGAAAAAAGCAAACAAAAGTTACATCAATACATACTGAAAAAGCTTTTCTCTGGTTGTATGAAAGCTGAAATATCTTCCGATACCATAAAAATGTTACAGTGCAATATTCCCTGGAATGACTTTGCATTAGAGACTGTATTCATCATTCCACACTTTGGAAAGAAAGCAAACTGCATTTAACACATTAGCAGCTTTATTTTACGCAGTCTTTCAAAAAAAAAAAAAAAATCCCAAAATCATAATTGTGCTTTTTCCATAAAAGCAGACTGAAACCAGAGAGGTGAGAGTAAAATCTCTAGTATTAAAAATTCTCTAGAAGTAAAAGAAACCTGAAGGTTTTCCTCCTATTTTCTCTAAAAGGAAAGTGGTTGCCTTCAATATCAGGCTCCTTCATCCTGTTATTTATTCGGACAAGTACCCAATTTTTTTTTTTTTTTTTAAAAAGAAATGTATGGGTCAGGAGCTGTACCTAAGATTTGTTAAAGACAATTATTTCATGTGTGTGTTAACCTTCCTGCCTTACTGAAGTCACCCTGTACTTTGCCATTGCTGGGCTCACCGAGTCCAGTTCTTTCTCAACATTCCAGTTATTTTGTCATTCAGTCACAAAAGATGAATTTCCTAAAGAGCGGAAAAGTCTGCAGAAACTCTTAGGCTTGGCCAGTTACCACCAAGCTAGCGAAGAAAACACAGCTCACGGTCCCTCCTCCTACGCAACACACATCATCTTATTGATTAAATCCGCAAACACGGCTTATTGCAGGTATCTCTCCAGGCTAAATCCAGCAAGTTTAAGCAGATGGTAAGGATTTATTCTCATTTTTCCTTATAAAGTCTTATCACTAGCCAAGGTAATTAATAAGATGAGGAAACTTCATAAATCCAGAGCAATCCCCAATCTCTGGTCATGTTGCCTTCCAGAGGTGTCACCGCTGTTGCTGAACCCTGCAGGCAGAGCTCAAGCAGGACGGAACAAGATGCACACTTGTCCTTTCTGCAGTAATTAAAAGAAAAAAAAAAATTCTGGACCCATCCAAGATTTCCAAGAACCAAGTTCAGGTTCTTGTTTTTCATCCTCTCCCCTTTGAAGCCAGATACTTTATTTTTAGGGAGCTAACGAAGATGCCAACTCACTCTTTTAACAGCTTTCTCCCTCCTCCTTCTTGCTACTTCATCTATATTCAAAGTACTTCACCACTAAGAGTATAAAGCTGAAAACAGTGTTAAAAAAGAGACATTATTGACTCTAACAGCATTAATAATGTGCCATAATGCACTGCTAACAAGACGCACACTCAAGAACATTCAAATTGATTTTTAATATTAAAAAGTCCATTAACTGCAACACATAGTAATCATACCACCCCAAGCCCTTAACACTGGCTTTTGTAGAAAAGCAAGATGCTGATTTAGACAAACAGAAAACATTATCTAGAGACAGATGTCTTGGCATCTGTCTTCTGGTAACACACAATCACTAACTCAATGAGTTTTGATGTTCCCTTGAATTTCCCACATTTCACCAGGGGACACTAAGAAGTGATAACTCGGCTCTTTCTATGCTGGACCAACAGGCAACTCCTCAAAGATGGAGAAGACAGCGCTGGAGCACGCACTGTGCTTACCATCGTGGATCTGACAAAAGGACTTCTGTGCTTTTAATTAATTGAAATTCAAAACAGCCTCTACCTGAAGTCTCTGCAAAATCTGCAAAACCTTCAATACTGCTATGCAGAAAACGCACCAAGGTATCTGCTGGGCAGGAGAAGGAGGGAAAAGAGTTAAACGCCAGAGGAACAGTTCAGCTTATGGTCAATGCTGGCAGAGGAGCAAATATGTATGAACTGGTCATGAGTCAACATCAGGCTGTATCATTACATGGAAGTTCCCCAAGAGACAAGAAGTGGCCGAAGCCGCCAGCGCTGCACATCCCTGCCCCTTCCCTTGCGCCAGCACTGCCGCCCACCTCGTCCCTCAGCCATCACTTGTAAGGAATTCAGCTTGCTTAAAGCCTCAGCGCTTTTTCTGGGATAGCTCCATCAGCAAGTCGGAGCAACTGGGGAAAACAAGCAATGGTAGAACAGCGGGGTCAGGCGTGGGAGGGCGACAGCAGCGACTTCAACTGACACCAACTACAGCCCTAGGAGAAGGTCCCAAATAAAGGAGTGCCCTGCCAAACACAGAAACAGGGGCAAACATCCCCAAACGCAACAAGCTTGATCTTAAAACCAGCTTAGGAAAGAGGCTATGTTAGAGTCCCATGCACAACACTGGCAAACCCTCAAGTCCTTCTCAATCCAGTTCTCAAACAGCACAAATTACGGTCAAAGCCTCTTGTACAGGTTGGGTAGAAGACTGGTCGTGGATGATGGACACAGCCAGCTCCTCAGGACCTTCATCCTTCACGGGATTGAGCAGAACCTTTATAAAAATACCTTTTTCAGCTTTCGGCTGTTGCTACACAAAGACCAGCAAGAATGAAGCCCAGTCATATCCTCACAAGGATTTTAATAAAAACAATCCACACTGTGCTCATCTGAGCTCCATCTGAAGACGTTTGACACATCAGTCCCCTGCTTCTTCAAGCTCTTCCCTTGCCATTGCAGCAGGTCTCTATTGCACCCACCATAATTTTGTGAAGAGGGTGTCTATAGCATTGACCTTCATGTCACAGCTATATTTCAGTAGTCATTTCAATGACGATAAAAATCAAGTTCAACACAATAAAACTGCTATCGTACCGCTGCGGAAACAGTTAGCAAAAAAATGGCCACTGCAAGACACTATTCACTGCAACACAAAGCTGATGATGCAGAGCAAAAAGCCTAAAACAACAGGGAAATGGGGTGATGGGAAGAAATTTTCATTCCTACCGTTCTTCCTCCTCAGGGAAAACATCATCAGAATTCCTCCGCGGCTTTCTCAGGAAAGCTTATGGAGTAGGGAAGAGAGGAGAATGAGTTTTAGGCTTTCTACACATCAAACCTTACTCAATTTATTTTTACTTGCCATCACTTTATTTGTCTCTCGGTCCTTCAAGCTGTCTCCAACAGCAAGAACTACAGACAAAGAGCACAGATCCAGAGGCAAATAATCCCCGAGGAACTTGTTCTGCTTTCTTAGAAATAATAGTCAGAGAGAAGAATTACCTGCTAAGAGCTGCAGTTTGATCCACCAACACTTTCTCTTTTCCACAACAGCGAGGCTATTGCAGAAATTGGAAGTACGTGATATTTTCCCTGAAGTTGTACCTTATACCTGAATTAATGGAAAAACGTAACCATGGAAGCAAGTCAAACAGCACTGAATGCATTAAAAGAGAAGAGCAGCATTTTGCAAAAACAGGGGAAAATTGTTTTTCTCCAAAGCAGTAAGAAATCACATGCCTCCTGCTGCTTTCAGAAGAGCGACAAAGCTGGCTCGGCAGCCAGCCTTAACAAAGGGTCACTGTCCGGCTTGCTCCAGGCTGCAGAGTCGGTCTATCGCCATCAACCCCTTCCACGGGCAATGGGGTTTCCTTACAGCGCTGTCACAGGGAGCTCCTATCCATACAAACTCCGGGTTTGAGACCTAAAGGGGAATCCTTTGAACCTATAACAATTTTTCTGTCCATTCTGGATGAAAAAGGAGAAGGAAATGTAAGGGATATGGTATTAGTATTCTTTCAAGACCCAGCACCGCATTTTACTCTCTGCATAAATTACATATACAAACTTCTGGGAAGTGGGGAAACCCAAAGCAACGGAATCCCCAGAAGCTCTGCTTATGGACACTGAACTCCACATCGTTTTGTGCAATAGGAACCCAAATTTATAGTCACGACACTTAACTTTATCACTAAATATTCTGATCATTCTAAAGCCTTTTCTAGTCTTATTAATCTAACCCAATAATCTCCCACAAATGGATGTGGGAAATTCCCAGATGAGAACTTGCCAGAAGTCTTGTCCTACTGACCAATTTGGTTCCCCATTGCTAGGGCAACCCCTCAGCCTACTGACCCTTAAAACTACCACCCTTACTCCCCAGAGCCTCAAAATCACCCCTGTTACACCCTAATGGCTCAAGGCCATTAACCCCTTACTTCCTAAACACAACCACCTGAAGAAAGTGTATTTTAAGAACACCACTGACGGTCACATTATGTTAACGCTAATGGGGTGTTTAAGGTGCCACTAACCCAGCAGTAACTTGCTAACCTGTTGCTACAAGAAAAAAAAAATATTTCATGTAATGATTTCCAAAGCAACACAGAAGATACTAAATCTGCTCAAAATGGCAAGTCCAAACTGGTAGCAGAAGCTTGTGCTAAACTGGATCTGTCCTCAACAACCACCTTCACCTTAAAACATTTGTTGTCCCCACTGTAAAAATATTCCCTTAGTCTAATAACCAGTGGTTATTTCTCAACTATTCAACTCATTCACCACTATACTGTAAAAATACCCCGTTAGTCTAATAACCAGTGGTTATTTTCTCAACTATTCAACTCATTCACCACTTTCAGGACCTCTACCTCAAAACAAATCTGTTAAAAAAAAAATGACAGCTAGCGCATTGTATGCTCAATTCAAGTCCCCATGTCCAACAAAACGGCTCATTTTTAATATATAAATCAACACATATTTGCACTGGTTAAATTTGGTGAAAACATCCCACAAGACACCTGGACCATGCTGCAGTGGGACTCGTGTCCACAGCCTGTGTGCTGAGGACAGGGGGATGCTGGAAAGGGCGGGGAGCAGGAGACTATTTGTGCCATTTTCCTGCAGGAATCTTACTCCTCTCAATAACGAGCATTCAGTGCTCTGCAGAAAATAATTTCAACTTTAAAAATGTTTCTTGGTCCATTAATGCCCCAACAGCAAGCCTGTGTTGCCACATGCCTTCTTGGTCCATTTAGTGTCCCAACAGCAAGCCTGTGTTGCCACATGCAAAGGTAACACCTGCGATGCGCAGATGCAGTAAGTATGGAAATACGACGGTAGAGCTCAAAGCTTCGCTAGTGTTCACCAATATCTTACTTTTTCATAAGTTTACTCAGTTATTTCTATCACTATCCTCCCCATCTTATCAACACTTGAGTTAGTATTCAATTA
Source organism: Pterocles gutturalis (assembly GCF_000699245.1). Classification (NCBI taxonomy): domain Eukaryota; kingdom Metazoa; phylum Chordata; class Aves; order Pterocliformes; family Pteroclidae; genus Pterocles; species Pterocles gutturalis. The sequence continues at coordinate 5,604 of NW_010121900.1, forward strand.
TTCTATTTCCCCTCCACAATTTTTTTTTTTATATTTTCCACACTCCTTATGTAAATATTATGGAAACATTAGGACACTATTATATAAAAACAAAATAAACTCTAAGATTAGGAGTTCATATCTTAAACAGCTCCCAAATCAGTGTTATAGACGGTATCACGCCTGGACTACAAAGCTCTGACAGTTACCCCAATATTTTGGATATTCAAGCCCTAACAGCACTAGAACTTCTTCCAGTGTTCAGCCGGTCGTTGCATGAAGCCCAAACTGTACTCGCTGCATTTAAAGGCACAAATCTGAACCAGTAAATCACTCAGTTATCGCAGCTCAGTGAATCACAGGCCTCTTTTGCAGCAAAATTTATTGATCAAAATCTGTTAATCAATCATTTCAAGAATACATTCAAGCAGAAAATCAGACAAAACCCACACAAAACTTCAGGAAAGGCAAAGAGTATCCAGCCCACTGCTTTATTTTTCAGGGAAAGGAATTCCCACCCCAACGAGCTCAAAGCGGGCTTCTTGACACACTCCTTGAAGACTCACATGCTTCTCAAAGTGTTGGGGTTTTTTTTCCCCCCAAATAAAACCTTGCTAGTGAGTTGTTCTTCCCACCTTGTGGGCAGCATACAGACTAGACAACTACCTCCCCATCAGTGTTGCAGGAACAAGAACAAGGCGGCTCTGGTTTAACAAAGGATTTGTTCTAATCGCGTTAAGACTTTCACAAGCGCTACCTGCATCAACATCCCAGTAGCGCGATTCCCCCAGAGAGACACCAGACAGGACTAAACCGCATCCAAAGTCCAGTTCCCATCATCAGCATTTCAGAGACATACCAAGACCTGAGGGCAGGCGATTCTCTATCAGCCAGCACTCAAAAAACTCCCTTGTCCATCGGCACCTCATCAGTCCTGGAGCTGCTCAGGACAGTAACACTTCTCGTTGAAGCGATCCAATCTATTGTAACTCCAGATGTCCTTATTATCCAGATAAACATCTAATCCTTTCTTTAATCCTCTTAGACTCTTAGTTATAGTGAAACACTCAAGAACAGAACCAACGAATAAAAATAAACAAAGGGGAATATAATAAATACCAAAAGAATATTTGGCTCTCTATCAATTTTAGGATTGCTGTTTTGTCTCGTTTGACTCACACACTATGGAAACTACTGTCTGAGAAACACCTCTGTGCCATAAAAATATCTGTTCTCATCTCCAGCCACTTCACTCGTGAGCAAGAACAACTGTTTTCACATCAGAAGAGCTCGATAACTGAAAACTCTGGGAAAGAGATCTTTATCCACTGCTTCAGTCCCTTCCTGTGCTTTGTCATATGTCACTAAATTAACTTCTAAAAGGAGTCAATGCCAGCTGCTGTGTTTGTCTTACAGGAATTCCGGAGTTGCCCTTCTCCATACTGTTGCCCATCGCCTGGGAAGTCCATGAGAAAAAGGTTGTCGTCTTTATGCCCAACTCTTAGTGAGCAGCATCAGAAGGAACACAAAAAAAAGCACAGGACAGACGTGACCGAGGTCACATAGAGGTGGAAGACAGATTGTCAACAGCTGGAGGCATTGCTGACAGGCTGTCGAGGAAGGAGGGCAGAGTTAGACACCGCCACACCAAGCACATACCTTCTCCAGATTAACTCTGATTTGACATGGAAGCCTGAAGAGAATCATAAAATCATTCAGGTTGGAAAGGACCTCAGGGATCATCAAGTCCAACCCAACACCACTTAACTCACTAACCCATGTCCCCAAGCTCCACATCGACACGTTTCTTGACCCCCTCCAGGGACGGTGACTCCACCACTTCCCTGGGCAGCCTGGTCCAATGCCTGAGCACTCCTGCAGTGAAGAAATTTTTTCTAATATCCAGCCTAAACCTCCCCCCTGGCACAACTTGAGGCCATTTCCTCTTGTCCCATCACTTGTTACTTTAGAAAAAAGCCCAGCACCCACCTCATTACAACCTCCTCCTTTCAGGTCCTTGTAGAGAGTGGTAAGGTCTCCCCTAAGCCTCCTCTTTGAATACCTCCAAAACTAAACTAAAAAAGCCACAAACCACTTTTTTTTTTTAAACCAGCCTACTAAAAACACCATCAGCAAAACCACTGCTTTAGTTACACCACCTACCCTTTACATTGGAAACTTCAGAGATCAATCCACAGACTGAAAAAAAAAAAAACCAACCACGCTAACCAAAACCACAACACGGGACACACCAACCTCAGATGAGAAGAAAAAAAAAAAAAAAAAAAAAGAAAAGTCTCACAAGTCTACTCCACCTAAGATTCTTGGTCAAAGAAGCATCGGGAAGGCTATGGATTGATGGAGACACAACCAACACCTACCAGTCATGGTAAGGAAAAATAACAGGCAACAGCCAAGATCATACAACAGCAGGAGGTGGACGGGGGTCCGTACTAGTGCACGTCCTCTGCTAGTGCTCACGTATTTTCCATCTGCCCCAGTTATAAATCTCCAGAGATAAACACTATTTCCCACCAGCGTCAAGAGAGAAGCGGGTAGTCCGGTGAGTAGGAAGGAAGGAATTCCAGCAGGGACAACAAGACGACGGGTAATGCCTGGAAAAAACTGGTGGGTAGTTGTGTATAAGGACAAAATATGAGAACTGAAGAAAAAAGCTTGGAAATCATTACAGATTAAGAAGCATATGACAGAATAAAAAACATACAAAGGAAAATAACCAGGTAGCAAGAAACCTTTCATGTGTAACTGTAGACAGTTTTCTATCATAACCACATTTTGCTCCAAAGATACAAAGCAATGAACCCAAAGCCACCAGGCCACCCAGCAGCCAAGTCCAGAGGCTGGACACCAGGCAACATCACCACGACCTGGCATGAGACAGAGCACACTACAGGCTTCAGCGTAAGCATCATTTTCTGTATATCTGAACTACGAATGAGCTTGTCCAATACAAGCCAGGAAAAATAGTAACAAGCTCCCATATGACCTCAAAGCAGTAGGAAAAAATAAATAAACCAAGAGGACAAGCTTTTCAAACCCAGAGTGTATTGCAAGGCAGAAGCAAGGATAGAAACTCACAGCCCACGATACGACAACAGCCTCCATGCAGGTCAGGAAACAATAAGCACAGGCTTGATCACGCATGCAGCCGGTCCCTTCTTCAGATCCACTGACCAACAGGAGGTCCACGCAAGCCAAACAAGAGCCGATGGACAAACCCCCTTTTAGCTCTTTCCATTACTTAAAAAGTAATAATAACTAAAAGCAAGAACTCCACTTCTCACCATCCTCATGTTAGTTTTTATTCATATGCTCATATTTTGAGAGAATAACCTTCTATTTAGTCAAAAGACAGTTTAAAGGTTCCCACAGCCCCTCATCTATAACTTTCCCGACCCAAGTGACAAGCTTAACCGTATCTCTACTCAGCCATTAAAACTGTGGTGCAACGCCTCCTTTAGAGGACAGTATTTATAGGACATTCCAAGTCCCTGCCTCGATAATCCACAGCCATTTCGGGGTCATGATTTGCTCACTGGAGTCATATGCACAGCAGATTTTTTTGAAAGCAAGCGTCCCTTTAAATCGTTCACCATCTGTGTCAAGACTTGGAAACTCAAATCTCATCAGCTACTTCCATCTGGCTCAGTGTTGAGATATTTCCTGTCCCAGGGTCCACTACAGAAATACTTTTAACATTAACAGTCGCTTTCATTTCACTTCATTGCTGATACACAGCCTTCGCTACAGATAATACTCTACAGACACCACGCTGAACCAGAAGCAACTCCTCAATAAAAGCAGCCAACTATATTCACTGAACCATTCCCTACTGCCAAAGTTTTCTCCTGCAGACCAGCTGCCACGATTTGGAGGATGTTAAAGGCTAAAGTATCAGCTGGGAGGCAGGCAGAGGTAACAGCAGAGCTTTCCAAGATCCTGTATTCCTGCCCCTTCCAACAACTCCCTTTATGCAGGGACCACAGGCACCACCAGCAGCAGGGTTTCCCATCTTATTTGTTCTGGATTTTTTTTTTTTTTTATTATTATTACTCCTTGTACGGAAATTAGGAAAGCCTTCCCCTACTAACACAGCACAGCTGAAGGTCCTTGTGCGTCAGGTTAGGGTATGGTCCGGTGTCTCCTTGCTCAGCACCAGTCACCTCCTCCTGGGACGCAGAGGCTATTCAACGGCGTTCCCCAAACACACGTTCTTTTACTGCATTTGACTTCAAACCGAGTGATGTCAGTACTTCCGTGCTTTGTTTGGGGAAGGAGAAGGCAGGCAGAGCAAACATAAACACCAAAGGCTGGACTTCCAGAAGGTATGTGGATGCTCGAAGAGCCTCTCGGGCACGTCACGGTTCATGTGCCCTCCCAAACCCCACCTGCGCTGGCACGACGGAAACCTTCCAAGCTGCTCAGGAGCTGTGCCTCCAGGAAGCTCTGCTGGCAATCAGTCTGCAACTCACCACGTCAAGCTCCTCCATGAGCAAGACAACTCTCCACGATGCCATCTACGATTCCCTCCGCACGTGGGACTCCTCAGGATCTCCTGCTTTACTACAGCACGCTCCCAAAACCCCTGCACCTACCTCAGCCCGGGAGCTGCTCAGGCAGGTTTTCAAGCTCAATAATGATCAATTTGTTGTAAAAACATTAAAGTGACACAGCTGCTACAACACTAGAGATGTACAGAACAGAATGCCTTAAGAAACCAAGTGTCTACAAGAATATAGACTAGTTACTTTTACTGCCCTTTGTGTTCATAAATTACACAGCAAATCCTTTATTGCTTACTTGCTGCTATTTTCTACTGGGTAACAGAAAGACAGTTTGCTACTCTGACACCCTTTGGTAAAAATCATCTGCCACAAACCCCTGAAAACGTGTTATAAAAAGGTATGTGCTAAAATAATATAAACAGTACTCTAAATAAAGCAGCCGTGCTAAGATAGATTATTTAAAAAACACCAAAAATTTGAGTATTATGGCTGGTAGTTACTACAGGTATTCATCCATCTGCTTGTTTTGTTATGTATATAGATACATGATTACACGTAATAGTTCTCAATGTAATTATTTCAGTTTGGTTACAAAGCTATATGGAGCAGAAAAATATTTCCAGAGATATTCCATATTTTGCTGACGAAACTGAAATTCGGCAACTGCTGCTTCTTGTGTTACATCAGAAATCAGATTTAATGCCCAAATTACATAAACATCGGAAAATAAATAATGCTATAAATATGGAAATGTTTCCACAACTACAGCCTGAAAACATAAAGTCTCAGAATTACAAGAATGATCTCTTTTTGAGCATTCTTTTGGTTTAGATAGGGTATGATTCCGTTTCCCCCCGCAAGCTAAAGGATGAAAGTATTCCAGTAACTCATTAAGGAATTCATTAATTACTCAGAAAACAACTATTGTTAGAATAGCCTTGGGATCTACTACAGGCCAGAAAACAGAACTGAAAAAGTTTTTAAGTTTACAGAAAAAAAAATATATATGTCAGCTTTCAGCTATTTATCTGGAGTTGGACACATCTACAGGTATTTAACAAGATGTATTGGATTTTAGTCCTAAAGGACTACTAAAGGATTACACGAAGCATATCCTGCATGTGCTCTACAGCCAACACTGGACAAACTCCAGAAACGCAAACATTTCAAAGAAAAATTATTGCAACGCTTATGCCTGGAGTTGCAAGCTGACAGAGGGGCTTCCTGGAGATGTTGGTTTGACTTTTAAGTTGCATCCAGATTACTTTCCCCTTCCCTGAAAGCTTTGCCTATGCAGAAAGAAAAAAGCAAGCTGTGCCAAGATGGCAAGCAGTCTAAAATTCAGATACTATCAGTGCCCCTAAATCAAGTATTTATGGCAAGGAGAGACAAGGAGGAAACTACAAAACCCACCAAGGTACTACTGGAAATTCAGAAATGGTTTTCCCCTGAAATTAATACCAAACCAAAAAACCTTCAATCAGGACCTCCTGTCCCTCCCGTACTTGTGTACGATGTAATATGGAAATTCTATCTCATGAAAATTCCCCCTCCCCTTTTAGTTTCTAGGAACAAGAGTGTTAATTAATAGTATTTCCAGTAAATCCCTACAGGAATCATTTCTTGGAACAATCCCGGTCTGTATTGTTGTTGCTGACCTGGATGGAACCAAACAGAGGACTACACCCTTGCTTCCACTTATCTGATATCTTTATTCCTCTCCAATCTATTGTGTTTATTGACAGAAAACAATAGTGACTGCTGAGTAAACTGAGTGTAACCAAACACATGCCTACAGTCAAACTGAGGTCACTCTCTACGAAGAAATTTTCTTCATCTGCCAGCCCCTTACCTCTGCTTCATGTGATGCCAGGGACAGGGGCGCACAGAAATGCATCCCATCAGCAAGCTGAGAATTAAAAGGTATTGTAAAATATCCCATAATAGAACTGGGCATGCAGCAGGGTATGTTGTCTCTAGGAGTCTGAATTTGCCTGTGCTTTCTCAAAATGGTAATACACCGATCAATACAGCAGCAAATATTGCACAGACATTTTTACTCCATCAGTCCGGGATGTGTCCGAGCTCAGTCCTGCTGCCATTCACAGTACAAAGGTAATCATCCTGTCCTGCCAGACAGCTACAAACCTCACTCACAACACAGCACCCCTAAAATTCTTAAGATCCATCACTAAGACGCAATTTTTTCAATTTCCTAAACCCCTTTTTTCCCTACTTTAAGGCACAATTATGCAAGCACAAGATCATCAGCTCAATTAGTAAACAAGAGCGGGTCTCCCCATGCCACCACCACCCACCACAGCTGTGGACTGTAAATCCAGGATTCCACGAAAGCCTTAAATCTGTCCTGAACCACCACAGTCCTCCCTCAAGCAGCAGAAGTGCTTGGACATAGCAGTTCCTGGGCTTTCAATGGCACTGCTCTACCAAATTCCTACTGCTCTTTCGAACCCCCATGACAAGAGGACAACTCAGCTGCAAAACTTTGATATCACAACCTTCGTATCACCACTTGGTCCACCAACTTGTTATAGCCCTCCTCTTGTAATTAAATTAAAAAAAAAAATTTCCCCGTACCTAGTTCAAAGATACTTCTTTATATGCCTTTCAAAAAGCTATCCCAATCTCAGCGAGGCATTAAAATACCCTAACCTTGGAATGTAGCCAAAGCCCACCCTGCTTCAAAGCATCTAAAATCAGACTAGTTACGATTTGCCTCGTCGTGACACACAACCAAAACCCACCAGCAACAAGCAAAAACACAGCAACGCCCACCTCACAGTAAAATTGGGTTTGTTTGGTGGCCTTTTTGCTTCCTCGCTGTTTGATTTTTTTTTTTTTAATTAATGCACATGCAGACACACACCCTACACAGTACAGAGTGTGTCTGAGCAGCTTGAAAAATATTGGCTAAGGACTGAGAGCAACAGATACTACTTGCAGCATCCTGTCCGCTTTGGGGAAAACTTGAACACACCTAGATATACAAGAGAAGTGCAATAACTGTACATATACAGTCACAGAAGCACAGGCTATTTTTAAAATGCCAGCGCCCTTGACAGATAAGTGAACTTTGATGCAATACACGGCATAAGGAAGCACCTTCCCAGGCTGTCCTGAAGTCGTAACGCTCAACGCAGCTCCTTATAGAGGCATCCAGCCCTTTCTTCAAGGCTTTTATGAAGCTGTCCAAAGCCAGGAGCACCTTGCCTGCAAGGCAGAACCTGCGCTGGCTTACTGATCACGGCACAGGCACGACTATCTGTGTTTTCCAGTGACTCACCAGGAATAGCAGAGGAAAGCAGAGTCAGCATCCTGAAAACTAACAGGACCTCAGAGAGCACAAGCCCTGAAGCCAGGAAGTTCTCCTTCCACATCTGACCATGCACAGACACACATGGCCCTAGTTTTCTATTTCCCCATTTATTACAACAACAAAACAGATTAAACTACCACGGCGGTGCTCTAATTACTCCACATCTGCACACCCTTTTGAACACCAAGGCGTTTTAAATATGGTATTTGGAGGAACTGCAGTAGCACCAGTTCTACCTCTTACTGCAGTTTGAAATCCAAAGGAAAAGGGTCAAACAACAGCAGAAGTCAAGAGGAGTTGATAGTTACTAGAGCCCCTTTATGCAAAACCAGGCTCACAGCCTCCCTAAAGCAGCTCATTACCTCTCCCCTCCACTGACATAAGGAAGAACACCAAAAAAATCACAATTTTCGCATCACGCTAAAGCAGTAAACGCAACACTGAGCAGCCGCACTCCGCAGCCGCTCGGACACTAAGGGTACGCAGCGGGGAAAAGCAGCTTCTGGGGCTCTCGGAAAGCCTCTGATGTTCCTACTGAGGAAGCCGTGCACACACACGGCCACCTCACCACCACATGCACAAGAGATGAAATACAGAGCTGGGTGTTGAGACAAAGGAGAAGGGCACACAACATTGGGAGTGGAGCAAAGCTACTTCAGCTGATCGTTTTCCTGTTTCGGATGGTTCCCCTTATGTTAATCTAATAACTGTATTATCCCATTATATCCACACCCATTCCTCATCCAACCTCCCCGCGCGCCAACCCCTGAATTCTCTCAGGAAGCGGAGCTGAGTCACGCTCACAACTGCCTGCTGAGATAATGCCTGCGCACTACAACCCTGCTACTACTTCAAATCCTCATTTTAAGGCAGTAAGTTGAGTTTGCTCGTATGCTGGATGTCCAGCATCATCTTCAAACCTCACCGTGCCGGGTGGAGCAGGTCAAGCAGGAGGAGTGTTTCTTAAAACACTTGTATCCTACTACAACTTCAGTATAGGCATGTTGCAATAATTTATTCCAACAGCTTACCAGCCAGCAAATCTTTGGGATTTGAGATATTAGAAGAGCTTAGCTGCACACAGGAACACACTAGTTAAGAGAAGGAAAAAAGTATATATATATGTATTACAGATACATGTGTATATTTATGTATACACATCTTGTCGATATATAACACACGTATGTATACATACACACATTTCTGATCTGCAACATAAGTAATATAACCCACAACAACAGACACCTTCCTGTTGTTTCTGCAGTAGTGAAACATACACACTAAGTATATTACATGTAAGTATCACTGGGATGGCAGTTCCATTAACAATCCTATTTGGGAACAGGCAGACATTCCTGTTTCTGTGTCAGAGAACACTGAAGAAGACAGAACACTAGGAAGAAAAATATTCATATGTTAGCATGTTCAGCTTAACAGTGCCTTCTCCATTTCTGCTTGGGACTAGGTAGCTGCTGCATCAATTCTCCACAACCTGAAAGTTTCACAAGCAGCAAAAAATAAGACGTCAGAAGTGTTGCAGGGTACAGAAGTGCCCTTTTTTAACACCACCAAGACAGGTAAGACACGTGTAACCAAACGGAATATTCATCTTCCTAAGAGGGAAACCCAGCGACACTGAAAAGAAGCTATGCCTCCCAAAACGGCATCCGCCAGCACAGCACGGGCCAGTGAATCGCAACGTTCAATTAGCTCTAAATCCGATTTTATCTCCTTGCAACACTACATTTCCTTTCAACTCTCACACCCCTGCAGTTCAGCAGAGAAATACCCTAATTTTGCTGAGGATCATCCTCTCAGTTAACTTGCAGGAAAAAGAACAAATAAACTATCATACAAAAACAAACCTATTATAAAACCATTACAAACTTCTCTCCAGAGCAGTAGACACAAACAAAAAAATAACAATTGAGCAAATAATCTTTTGAAACTGTGAGACGGGTTGTTTTCTTTTTCGTAAGTTACATTTACATCTACTTCTCTCCCTATACATACAATTTCCCACACCGGATAGCCAAATATACTTAAAATATATTTTAAAATACTCAGTTTATTCTACACTTCTTATTCTCTCAACCTTTCAAAAGCACTTCCAAGACATCAATTCCTGGAAAGTCCACGCAATCGCCTCCACCACCGTAGGAGATACAAGTTCCCGCAAAAGGGGAACTTGCTTTCGAGTGTCACTGGTTTATAACACCAGCGTCTACTACGTGACGATTGTCATCCCAGTCTTCCAGAAATACCCTACCCACCCCACATCACCGAGCAGGTATTTGGAAAGCGTAATGAGCGACTGCCATCTGTAACACTTCTGCTTCCGTATATTCGTCCTGCATCCTCAGCGCTGAAAATACTCACAGGTCTCACACAGTGCAACAGGACAGCTAGGATCTGCTAGCAGTTTCAAAGTCATGCTCTCGTTTTCTAGGAATGTACACAAAGAATTTACAATTAATTCCTAAAATTCATTTGGGCTCTACTTAGACCCAGAAACTCCCTTCTTCCGACGCACACAAGGCTTAGTTGCGGGAATATATGAAAAGTAAACTGTCGTTCACCACTAACAGAGTCCAAGAACCCTGGTGGACATTGAATTCCATATTTCCAAATTGAATATTTATTATTTCCTTCCCCAGGACAAACGCTCTCACTCATGACAACAAAGTTTTCTTCTCCATAACCCATAAAAAACCCTTTCAATCAAAACGAAACATCCTCAATTATCACAACGGGCCCTCCCGGCACAACGCCGCCCAAAACCCACCAGCGTTCGGTCCCATTTAATTACAGCAGAGATGCTTTAACCGCCGGCGGAGAACAATCCCCCTCTGTTTGAGGGGGACGGAAGAAGCCAGAGTACGAAATGGATCCCCGGGGGGAACCCCCTCATCTGTATGGAAACCACACTCCCTGCTAAACCGAGAGACTTTCCTTTGGTCACCTCAAACCTTCCCTCTCCTGAGGGGGGGACAGAGATGCACGGCCCTGAGCTGGGTGGGTTGCCCACAAGGATCCAGCCCTGGGCACATCCCCTGTTCAGCTGCCATCGAAAGGGGGAAAAAAAAATAAACTAGTGCAAAATAACTCCCAGCCTTCTATCCAAACAAAGTAGTACTCGGGAAGAGAAGAACAAAAAACAGGAGAAAAAGACAAGGCAACTTTTTGTAGCGACTCAAGCGCAGGTTGCCCGCGGTTTCCAGCCAACTTCCCAGCAGCAAAGCCCGGCCGAAGCCCCGCGGGAAGCGGTGCGGGA
>NW_010121901.1:0-411 GCF_000699245.1 Pterocles gutturalis
GGCTCCGAGGGACATCCCTGCTTAGCTGGGTCAGCTCCAGCGAAGGGCAGGGAACGGGGGGCAGGGACACCCCCAACCTTCCCAGAGCTGCTGCGGCACCCAAGGGGGAGCTGAGGGGGTCCCACCACTCTGTGACCGAGCCCACGGGCTTTGCTCCCTTCCCCAGAGAAACCACGGACCTTCTCCCAGCGTGAGAACAACTTCACCGTGAAGATCTTCACCTTCCAGTTCTTCACAAACTTCTCTTCGCTCATCTACATCGCCTTCTTCCTGGGACGGTGGGTGGTGGCTGGGGACCAGGGGGGAACCCTGGGGTGGGACGTATATCCCCAACTCCCCCCAGCGTCTGGGGACAGCCCGGTCCCTCCACCGTCCCTGCCAGGCACAGGGACCCCCGTGGGGACTCCAGGT
>NW_010121901.1:449-1852 GCF_000699245.1 Pterocles gutturalis
ATCTCCTCCATCCCACACCTGGGTGGGCATCCAAGGGGGTCAGCCGAGGGGCTCAACAGACATTGTTGCTGGTTTTTCTTTGCTCAGCATCAACGGCCACCCAGGGCACTATGTGCGCATCGCGGGCAAGTGGAGGCTGGAGGAGGTGAGGGACTGGCCACGGAGCTCTGACCCCACAGCTCCTGCTCTTCCTCTCCCTCTCCCCACCGCCCAGCGTGGCTCCGGGAAGCTCAAGTCCTTCTGCGGCACCTGCCTGGGCCAAACAGCCCCGCTCACAGGGCACAACTCCTGTCCTCTCGTCCCCTTGCAGTGCCACCCCAGCGGCTGCATCACCGACCTCTTCATCCAGATGGCCATCATCATGCTGCTCAAGCAGACCATCAGCAACGTGGTGGAGTATCTCCTCCCGTAAGCTCTCCTCCAGCCTGGCTCCAGCGCGTTCCCGACAGCTTCCCAGCTCCCCCAGAGAGGAACCCTGGGGCCAAGATTTCCTCCTGGTCCTTCCCGAGGTCTCCAGGGCTGTCCCAGCAGCGGCTCAGCCCTGCCATCGCCTGCAGGCAGCTGCACGAATCTCCCCCTCCCCTTGCAGCTGGATAAAGCACAAGATACGCAAGAAGCAGCAGCGCCCCAAGAAGCGGAACGTGATGTTGGGAGAGGAGGAGGAGGAGGCTGAAGACCCCTGCAAAAGGCAGTGGCTGAGCAACTACCAACTCAACGAGGTCAACGTCTTCAGCCTGTTCGACGAGTTCCTGGAGATGGGTACGTAGGGCGGGGGGTCTCCCAAAACGAGGGCAAGCAGGGAACTACTCCTGTGTGGTGGCTTCACCCCAGCCCTGGCATCCCCCGTCCCTGCAGTGATTCAGTACAGCTTCACCACCATCTTCGTGGCCGCCTTTCCCCTCGCCCCACTGCTGGCCTTCTGCAACAACCTCTTCGAGATCCGCCTGGACGCCATCAAGATGACACGGCTGTACCGGCGCATGGTGCCCAGGAAAGCCAATGACATTGGTGAGACCAGGCCCCGGGCTCGTGGGAACGGTGCCGGCGTTCAGCCCTGGAGCATCGCCTGGCCAGGGACCGGTACCACTGCGTCCCAGGGGACAGAAGCACTGGGAGAGCTGGGGGCTGGGGAAGGAGCAGCAGTTTCAGCCCCTGCAGAGGCTGAGGGGCACCTTGGACACCTCCCTTGGTGTCCCTGCGCTGGGGCTGGGGTCTGCCACCCTTGCAGAGCTGTCAGAGGGGCTCACCCACTGCTCCCATCCCGCAGGAATCTGGCTGCAGGTCCTGGAGGCCATCGGCATCCTGGCGGTCATCGGGAACGGGCTGGTGATCGCCATCACCTCCGACTTCATTCCCGTGCTGGTCTACAAGTACACGTACAGCCCCTGCATGGTGGAAAACAG
>NW_010121902.1:0-828 GCF_000699245.1 Pterocles gutturalis
TTTAGAACTGTTTCAAGTATGGTTTGTGTAGTGGTGATTTTCCCCACGAGCCACACCTCACTCCCTTCGCTGAACCCTTCAGCTCTCTCGGGACAGCGGGAGTGTTCCTGGTCAGTGCACACGCTCACTGGGCTGCTGGCAGCAGAAAATGCATGTTCCTGGTGATGCTTTATGTGCTTGCCTTTGACCTGTAACAAATAGTCAAATATAGTTGTCCTATATATTTAAACCAAATTTCTGTATTAACTTATCTTTTTAGAGAACGTTCTTGCAAGGGAGTTGAACTTTCATGTGTCTGTTTTCGAGCATAGGTTTGCATGTCCTTACCTATTGTACAGGACCTTTCCTACAGAATGTTGTAATGCCAAGGACTGGGGAGGGTGTGTATAAATGACACAGCAATGGTTCTGATTAATCTTTTCTCATGAGACTGTTGGATTGGACATTTTTAGTCCCTTCCTAGACGTTATTCCAGTGGGAAATCTCCATTCTACTTACTGCTGTCTTTAGAAATACTCTGTAAAACTGCATTTCCTTCCCCACCCCTCCACCCCCATTTGATTATGTACCAATACTAGTTACTAGGAAATTGTTACAATTGTTGTATTGAAAATTGTAGCAATTGTTACCTCACTAGTGGGAAAGGTGCATGAGGCCATCAGAAACAAAAAGATGTCCCAAAGTCCAAGATTTACTCTTTTCCTGGCAGTATAAGGAAGAGTATACTTTTAAATGTTTTGCCCATGTTTATTACACTTTTGCCACCAGCTGCGTTCCAAATGCATGCTTGTATTTCTACTGAATGTGCTGGGAAAATGCAGGACAGAA
>NW_010121903.1:0-20308 GCF_000699245.1 Pterocles gutturalis
TCCGTGCTAACGTCCGGTGCCTGAAATACAGGGAGTTGCTGTTGTAGTCCGGGAGGATAGTGGTGGTCAGATAGCTTCATTGAGGCAGATGTGTAAAAACAGATCTGCAAATCGTATGCGTGTGGTGTGAGGTGCACCCAGTGGTACAGGCAGCTGAGGTTAAGTCAGTAGCTGACTGTGTCTCCCAGGAAAACCCAGGTACACAATTGAAGTGGTCCAGGTTCCATGGCTTGTCTGTGGGCCTGCTCATAACTGGCAGCTTGGGTCTCTTCTGTCTGCATTCCCTGGCTTCTTGCTTTTCTCTGAGGACTGTGCCTTTTGCTCCCTCTCCACAGTAGTCGTGCTCTTTTTGAACAGATGCTACCCTGTTGGGCTTTTTTCTGCCATGTTACTGAGATTTTACAATGGGAATGCTCAATGAATGCTGCAACTGCGTTTAGATACACAATATTTTCACATTTTTTACTAGTTCAGTGTTGTCATGACGATAATGTAGCTATCATAAGTTGTATGTTTTCTTATTCATGTGTTTTAAGTGTTCTGAGAAAGACAATCTTTTAAAAATTTATTGGATTTAATATGGTTGCTCTGTTATTTTGAGGGATTTTTTTGGAAGTTAGCGATACAAACATTCAATTTGGAAGTAAATTGCATTTGGCTAGGTGGAAATTATGAGAGTTGGAGCTGCTGGTCATCTGTCTTAGACCCACTGTTGCAGATGAGGCAAAGCAAAGGCAGCGGCTGGATCTTCTCCCTTCCACCTCACTTTCCCCCTTGCCCTCACAGGCTGCTCTCTGTCCACTTTAAGACGCTGATAGATATTTCAGCATCTGCTTGGCAAAGCAGGGATAGCAGGTAGAGCTAGACTTCCATGCGTAGGTACTAGTGCTCTTCTTTTTTCATGCTCATGGCAAATTGGCTTCTCCTTGGGCCAGTTTTTCTGAGATGCAAGAGTGTGTTTTGTGGTGAAAAGAGGAGTTCCACAATTTCATTTACTTGATGTCTGTTAGTCATAAAAAAGTAACTTTGCTTTTATAATAACTGGGTAATTCTCCTCTCTACTGCTATCAAACCCCTGTGTACCCATATGTGTGTTTGTTATAAGCAGGGTAGAATTCACAGAGCCACACAAGGGAGTCAGCAAGCATGGTGGCATCAGCTCAGATGTCGTTAGTACATCTAAGGAACAGTCTTGCGCTCAGGACTTTCCAATTGCAATCACACACAAAAGAGAACCTGCACTAGAAGTCAGGTAGCACCTGCTCTCTAGTTTTCTTCTAGCACTCTGAAGAAAACTGCTTCTTTACCACACCATAAATTTCCATCTCTGTATGCAATGTTTGATTTGATACTAGCTGCTCTCCTGATTTTCTTCCTTTTGTCCATACAAAGTATAACAGTATAATGAAGAGTATATCTCAAATTCCCTTAAGACTCATTCAAGCCTAGTCAGAAGCTGCACATTCTTCAAAGTGTGTTAGGCTGGCTGTGAGAATAAACAATGTTTCTGTGCTAATGTGACTTTGAAATGGCTTTGATGTTGCTGTGGCATTCTCTGTGAGCCATGTGAATGATGTGGGGGTCGAAGATGCGTGCTGCTGCACAGATCTGAAGTAATTTTGCCTGGAGTTCATACGTGAATGGTTTTCATTGAAGCACTTGGACTCTCTCCAGAGGTTCTTTTGCGTAAGCAGCAGACTAACATCTGTGTCTCTGTCATGGACAGCCCATGTGATCTCTACAAGATCTGCTTTAGACACACTGTTTTGCCCAGAAGGGGAACTGGTGATTGGTGGCAAGCTCAGTGCAGGGGCATGATGCTGTCTCTCCAGCTCCCTGGCTTTGACAGGAGGCTTAGGGCACACGTGCCCACAAGAGGTCCCACCACGGTCATGGCAGTTAGAGGGGCAAACCGACCCTCAGGACCCCCTTGCACCTGCCAGACCCGCTTTGAGAACTTCCCAGACGAGGTGGCCTGCTTGCTTTGTGTAATTTCACCCTATGGGAGGACCACTCCACCCAAGAGGACACCCGCAACACACCTTCCAGAATCATCCAACTGAAACGGTATAAAAGACACCAGATGGAGCAGCCATGTGCCCCCCCATCACCCAGGACCAGCGATTCGACAGACGACCATGAATGAGTAATCACTGGAACCTAGGGTGGTGATACCCTTACCTGAAATTGAAAATAACTCCCCAAACAAAGAAAAGTACGTTTAGGGAGGAGAGATTGCTTTATTCTGCTCAGGGTGCAAGGTGGAATATTTATGCAAATCAAGCACAGTCAGTTATGGTCGTTTTGTACATTTATACAGTTGAAAGTGTTAGTTCTGTCTACTTTGCCACATCCTTCTGACTATAATGGGTTAGTTTTTATCTCTTCTTAGCTGCAGTTGGTTAGTTCTTTTCTCGGTTTGATTTAAAAACAGTGTTCCTTATATTTATTACCCATTCTTAGTGAGTGAGAGTCTTCATTCTGGGAGGGTTGTCCAGACACTGGGAGGTGTGGTTTTCACATTATCATGAGATGGGTTCATCATAAGTGCTCTCTATTCTAACAGCTGAGGACTTGTGATAACAAAGCACCCATGCTCTGGGATGTTTTAGGCTTCAAGGACAGCAATTCCTGCAGTCCCTGATTAGGGGTCCTTCATTAAATCACTCTCCTTGTCTTGAAAGGCAGACTGACCCAGCACTGTCTTAACTGTTCCTGGGTAAACAGTTTAACTTCTTCATTGCCGGATGACGATACTCCCCCTTTCCTATCATTATAACTTCTTGTCTACTTCTTCCCTTTCTCCTTTCCTTTCCTCTCCTTACTCTTCTCCAGTTCTTGGATAACACATGGTTAGAGCATAGACACATATATATGTATATATAGCTATATTCTTGATCACACTTATGATATAAGAACTATTGGATATATATATAGTTAAAGTTACACTTTCAATCGTGTTTATGATATAAGAACTATTGGAGATATCTATAGGCGGAAATTTTTCACTCAGAGGGTGGTGAGGCACTGGAACAGGTTGCCCAGGGAAGTTGTGGATGCCCCATCCCTGAAGGCATTCAAGGCCAGGCTGGATGGGGCCCTGGGCAGCTTGCTGTAGTGGCTGGCAACCCTGCCCACAGCAGGGGGGTTGAAACTAGGTGATCTTTAAGGTCCTTTTCAACCCAGGCCAGTCTATCATTCTGTGGTCCTATATATATAGTAATATTCCTGATCACATTAGTAATATGAGAATTGCTGGAAAAGTTTATTCTGCTTGGTGTAAGTACAATATAAAGTTTGGACTTACATTAGCTGCAGTTATACCCTTTACTGCACAGCCACTCTTTCTGTGTAATCAATAATTTAATTGGATTTTCTTAGTTGCTTGGTGTTAATTCTGCTTTTGTTTGCCCACCGGGGGATCTCAGAACCTTGTTGCAGTATGTTGCAGGGTTGCTGATTTGTGTTGTAACAGTCTCCATCCACTGGCAAAGCGTTCTGCTAAAGCTCTTCAGGTTGGAGAACCTCTGCAACTCCCACCCCCAGCTGTGTTTGTTGTATAAGTAAGGGAGGAGGGGCCATCAGATTATAAGCATACATGTCTCTTTCAAAAGGCTGGCAAAGAATATTTCACCTTGCAGGGGGTGAAATACAGTTTAATAGGTAAAGCAAAAGCCACACACATGAGCAAAGCAAAACAAGGAATTCGTTCACTGCTTCCCATTGGCAGGCAGGGGTTTAGCCATCTCCAGGAAAGCAGGGCTCCGTCACACGTAAGGGTCACTTGGGAAGACAAACGCCATTGCTCTGAATGTCCGCCACTTCTTCCCTATGTTATATGCTGAGCCTGATGCCATATGGTATGCAATATCCCTTTGATGAGTTGGGGTCAGCTGTTCCAGCTGTGTCCCCTCCCAACTTCTTGGCCACCCCCAGCCTGCTCACTGGTGGGGTGTTGTGAGAAGCAGAAAAGGCCTTGGCTCTGTGTAAGCACTGATCAGCAATAATGAAAACAGCCCTGTGTTATCAACACTGTTTCCAGCACAAATCCTAAACATAGCCTCCTACTGGCTACTATGAAGAAAATTAACTCTATCCCAGCCAACCCCAGCGCAATTCTACATCATTAACCCTGCCATTTACTACCTGTTAGCTAAAATCAGATAAACCTGTTACTGATACAGCTTAGTGTTTCTATTGGTTTTGTAGTCCCTGAAAAGTGCTAGTTAGCTGTCTCTGCATAGTATTTACTGAGTGGCGCAGTGTTCTTACTCTCATACCACATCTTTTGCAGACTAGTCCTTTCGCCATGGAAGCTAAAGAAACAATGGAATGTATCCAGGAGTTCCCTGAACACTATAAAGTTATTTTGCATAGACTGAATGAACAACGTGAGCAGGACCAGTTTACAGATATCACTCTGATTGTCGATGGTACGTACAGGCCTGAGAGACAGTTCTTATACAGAGAATTCAGAAAACTGTGCTCAGAAGCTGTTCAGTTTGTTACAGGTCAGCTGTCAAACTGGGCTGCTAACAAATTCTTGGTTCTGTACTGGTGTGCGAGTTGCTTAGAGTTTCATTTAAGATCTCAGGATGAACAGAGTCTCCATCAGTCATTAATAATTTGGGTCTGAACAAGGAGCTAAATATTTTCAGATAGAAGTCCCTTTTGAAACTGCTCTGCTATACTTAACATGTTGCCTAAGGATTTCCAAAACATTGTTAAAATCTGTTTCCCTAACTTGAGCTGATTGTTTGCATGCAGAGAACTTGTACCAAAATTGTGGGTTTTTTTAAAAAAAAAAAAAAACAAAACCAAACCACTTTGAAATAAGGTTTACTTCTTGCTTCTCTGATATCTGTCGCCTATTTTAATATATAGTTAAAATAGGGTAGGAGCACTCACATTTCTTTTTATGTATGTTCTAAGGACATAAGTATTAGTTTAAAAGGATGGTGGAAATATAAGTGCTTATTATCTCCTTAGAAAAGGTGGTGTCTGATAGATCACTTAAGATTGCTTCTTATCCCAAACATGTCAAAGAACAGAGGAGGACTTCAAGGAATATAGGCAGTGTCCACTAGGACAGACTTAGCTAAAGGAGTACCACCTGATCTTTAAAAGGATAGCAAGAACTGAGTTGAAGCAAAAGGGTCCTACATAGCTTGGATTAAAAAAAAAAGTAAGCAAATGAAGAAAAAATTACTCTTCAGGAACTGCTGTAGTTTCACTGACAGCGTTTGCGCAAAACTTATCCTGAATGTTTGTTCCTGCTCTGGTATTACCAAATCCATGTGTTAAGCTCACAGCTGGTTTTGTGCAGCTGTGTAGTTTTACTCTATGTTGCTTCTGTTACCTCTGTCCCTTGGAGCCTTATGAATGTTCAGTCCTGCGCCAGGGAGAAGGCAGCACAGTGATGGGGAATACACAGTTTGGAAAACAGGAAGAACAGAGCAGAACTGGTGTTTATGCTGGCAGAAGTGGTGATAAAATACATCAGTCTGTAAGAGCAACAAAAACCAAGGAGAACCTGGGTAAAATCGGAGAGCTGAGCCTGAGACATACAGGAAGCAGTTAGTATAGGAATTTCCCATAACTTACATATCTGAAAAGAAAACACTGGACTGAGTGAGTCCTGTGGTTGGTTGAGTTGCAGAGCGTCAGCAAGGGTCTGCATGAGACAGAACAGGCTAGCTGCAGTAGTATCCCATGTTACAAGGAGGCATGCTAAGTGACTATATGCTGCTGGAATAGATGTGTAGACTGCATGGTCTCTTTTCTGCATCTGCACTTATTCTGCGCTGTGAGTGAGGAGGTGTTACCCTAAACCAGAAATTTTGTTTTTCTTTGTAGGTCATCATTTCAAGGCTCATAAGGCTGTTCTTGCTGCCTGTAGCCAGTTTTTCTACAAATTTTTCCAAGATTTCACTCAGGAGCCATTGGTGGAGATTGAAGGTAATCTGGTTTGTACAAATAAAAACCTTCAGAGTTGCATGCCCAAGATGGAAGTGAATGTAGTATCCTTGGTACAGGCTTACATACGTGCTTGGTCATATCAATTAGCTTTCTCGATCTCAGCTCTTGAGTTATTCTGAGTCAGGTACCACCACTGGAAAAAAAATTGTCCCGAAGAAAAATTAGAAAGAAAAAGAATGGTCCTGAATTAAATGTTTTGTAATGGAAAGTGTGAGGTTCTGTGGGTGTTTTTTTCATTTTTGTTTTTTCTTCTCCCCAATACATGGCTAATGGAGGTCAGGCAGACCCAGTATGTTTTTAGGACTGGAAGTGACAGGTAATCTTTGCCCTGACAACAGCCATTCTGGTCAGATGAAAAAGGCTGTGAGTGATGGCCAATGGGAGACACCTTGTCTGGGGTGCAAGAACAGGATAGAGATGGAGCAATACTTGCCGGGTAGGCAGGGAGCAAATTCCTGGAGCAATATTTCAGCCTCCAGTAACTTGCTGCTCAGAGGTCTCTTGAGAGAGAGATTGTATTTTTTGTGTTTAAATCTATACTTTTTATTATTCAAACAGCTTTTTGTCCACTTATCCTTCCTTTTATCTTCGTCGTAACATAACTCTGTAGTTGTTCCAGATTCACATGTTTCTGTAGTAGACTTTTAATTCCAACATGAGCCTTGTAAGTGTGTAATCTTCATGGAACTGGTGGCTACAATACTGTGAGCAAAATGGTGAGCAAGGAAGTGTGTGAGATTTGTCAAATAGATGAGACTGAGGAATTGCTGAAAGAAACTGTTGTTTTTCTTGCCTGTTTACAGGTGTAAGTAACATGGCGTTTCGTCACCTAATTGAGTTCACCTATACAGCAAAACTAATGGTCCAAGGTGAGGAAGAAGCAAATGATGTTTGGAAAGCAGCTGAGTATCTACAGATGTTAGAAGCGATCAAAGCACTTGAAATCAGGTAAGCACATAAGCTTTTTTCTTCCCAACACTGAAATCTAGAGTCACAAGAATCATTTTACATGAGCTGTCTGACAGTATTTTGCAGTGCTGTTCCTGAGCCTGGTACCTCCTAAACTTGTGTGGGACCTTTTACTGTAAGATACAGATCAGAATTATACAGGCTAAAAAAATGAATGTCACATTCTTTGGGCTGGAACTTGATGACAAGTGACATGGCTGGTAAATGTTGCAGACATTGCGGGGCTGTGACTTTATGGTAACTAATATCAGGTCTCTGTGCTATCTGACTGCCCACACCTGACTGACAATGTGCCTCAGGTAATTAGACCACATTAACAAGCTTGTGCTCATGTTTTGATTTCATGGAGCTTTCTTCTGTTCCTGAGAGAATAAGCAGTGATCTTAAAACTTCTTGCTGCAAAATTAACCTCTCAAACTTCTTGAATCAATGTAACTGTTATAATCAGTTTTATGTGGGATTAATGCGTAATCAAATGTTGCTGTGATGCTTTTTATCCAGTACCAGAAACTGTACTCCGTCACCAGACTCCAAACTGAAAAAAGCACGCGCCAGTCCTATCATGCTGTTTTTCTTCCCCTTCATTCCCTTTCACTTTCACAAAGTGCTGTCATATTCTCATTCCTTCTGCGTGCTTTACAGTTCTGCTGGCATGAAGCAGAGGGAGGGGCAATAAATGCTCCCAGCATTAGGGTTATTGTTGCTTTCTCTTCTAGACCTGCTGAAAGGTCTTTGCATTCAGGCTAAGGAAAGACAGTTGCTTCCCTTTTTATCTCCCCATAGACACATTAGCCAAGGAGAGTGGCATTGGCCCCAAGTTCCTCTAATAGCCAGCGAACATTTTGTTGAAAAAAACATCCATGACATGATACACTGGAAACTTGGTTTTCAACATCAACATTTATTTCTGAATTAACTTATTCTGTGCTTATTTTGTGGATTGTCAGTAGAGATGATTAAGTATGTAATTTTTTTTAATAGGAAAGATATGGGATTGTGCATTTCTCGTTCTACCCTCCAACCCCACAAACACTTTTTTTTTTTTTTTTGACGTTATTAGGAATAAGCATGGTACTGCCAAAGGAATATATTTATTTTTTTGATTCGGGAAATAAGCAGACCTTAGCTGTCTGCTGGAGGAATTTAAAACAAACTTGAAACTGAAAAAGTCTGTTCTACTCAGTATCACTTTGAGTCAGGGTACATTGGTAGAGCTCTTGATTCATATCCCTCCATCAAGCTTAACTGTCCAGTCTGCAATGATTTCCCACCATTGTATAATGTTATGCAGTTTTTTGGTTATGTATCACTAGCGAACGCTGTAATTCTGATGTTACAAGGGAACTAACATTTTGCTTAACGAACACACATGCAAGCCAGTCTATTCTTAGAGTTATTTCCATTGTTAATAGATTTTGAAAAGTTTTTTGTGAGGGTTTGTTTGGTTTGTTTGGGGTTTCTTTTGGTGAGAAAAAGAAACTTGAGTACTATGGTCAGTCTCTGTTTCCTCCTCCACAGTAAGAGGGGGAAGAATTGAAATACAGTGCCTCAGTCAGAGCTTTGACTGAAAGCGGTAAGCTTCAGAAACTTCAGCTCACGTAGAAATTATTATAGAACTAACTATTTTTATAATGCATCAAATAGTTGCACGTCGCATAATCTAGACTAGAAAGAAAACAACCACCTGTTATTCCTTAAAGGGCAGTTTTGTTGTATGTGTGTATCCCCATTCAAAGTGTTGCACAATGTGGTCAGGGACAGCAGTCTCCTCTTTGCTGAGCAGATTATTCTTTTGGTAAGTGATCCTGAAGCTCCTTCTAGTAATGTGCAAAGTAACTGTCACCAGAAGTCCAGGCTAGATGAAACTGTAGCTTTAGCTGCTCTCTCTTCCTGTGAATAGAGTAAGGTGCAATAAGCTATATCCTGCATTAGATCATTAGCCACACATCTCTGACATATGACTTTCAGATACTGGGTGAAGCCTTATCTCTCCTATTACTTGAAATGTGAAAGTGATAGGGAGTAGATTACATGAAAGGATTCATCAGGCTGCAAAGGAAGGTAAAAGTACAGCTTACTCCTGTCAGTCTGATTTGAGGGGAAAATGGCCACTCATTTTTGAAAAAGATAATCAGTAGTAAAGCCTCCAGCACATAAGTACTGGAGATGATCTTTAGGGTGTGACTTGAAAGCATCGGCCCACTCAGCTCTGTCTGTGTTTGAGATGACATGCTATCCCTGACATCTTGGAGGAAGGGGCTTCTGTATGATACAGGAAGAACAGGAACAGAGCTGGGGTTATGTTTAAGCCCAGAAAATTAAACTAGAATACTCTTTCCACATCCCAGTGGCTTTTATTTTTACCTCAGCTGTTCGCTGTGTGCTTTCCTGAAGGACAAGATGTTATAACAATCACTGTGTGAAGTCACAGCTGTTGTGTTTTCTAACAAGCTGTAAGCACTGCAGGCAGTTGCACACACTCCAGAGCTTAAGAGCTCAATAGTGTAGCAAGGACTTGAATCTTATTTTTGAGTAGGCAGGCCAAAGAACTCCTTCCTTCAGGGAAGCTTTCTTTACAAGTACAGAATTTCACAAGTTTCCTAGATAAACCTGTGTCATTAGGTTAACTGTCCTTTCTTCTTGATAGGAGCTTTGTATCATTCAAGCAGAGCTATTTAAAACACTTCAGTAGCCTTATGTTAAAGGCGCTGCAGCTTTAACCATGCTGTTTTACAGCTCTAAGGAGTATAGATTAAGGAAAAATTAGCTTCTGACATGCAATACAGGTTATGTGGTCATTCATCATTCAGCTTTGAGAAACAGCTAGGGAGTATTGGATGCAGAAGCTCCGTATTAGGGAGGAACTGTCATGTCAGTGCTTATGGATCCTAACCATGTTTATGCAAATGCTTTACAGGAACAAAGAAAATTCATCACCCTTGGAATCAAATCAAACAGAAGACAAAGATAAACCAAAAAAGAGGAAGATAGCTGAAACCTCTAATGTTATCACAGAAACACTGCCATCTGCAGAATCGGAGCCTGTTGAAATTGAGGTTGAGATTGCTGAAGGGACGATTGAAGTGGAGGATGACAGCGTCGAAACACTTGAAGTAGCATCTGCAGAGCAATCTATAAAGTACATACAAACAACGGGTACATCAGATGAATCTGCTTTGGCTCTTTTGGCAGATATCACCAGCAAGTATCGTCAGGGAGAGAGAAAATGCCAGATCGAAGAAGGTGATAGTGCAACTGATCCCTCGTGCAAACGGGTAGAAGGTATTGAAATTGTGGAACTCCAGCTGGCACACATGAACAATTTATTCCACTGTGAGAAATGTAATCGTTCGTTTAAATTGTTTTACCACTTTAAGGAACACATGAAAACACACTCTGCTGAGAGTTACAAGTGTGACATATGCAATAAAAGGTACCTACGAGAGAGTGCCTTGAAACAGCACCTCACCTGTTACCACCTTGATGAAGGTGGTGCCAGCAAGAAGCAAAGACCTGGCAAAAAAATACATATATGCCAGTACTGTGAGAAGCAGTTTGACCACTTTGGACATTTTAAAGAGCACCTCCGGAAGCACACAGGTAAGAGTACTGCTGTAGTCATCTCCCTGTGGCCTTGGCTCAAGCATTTCAGGGTTTTGCATGTTCTAGGGAAATAGAGAATATGCTGAAGAGAACACAAGTCCTGGGTGCTAGAAATACTTAGCTTCTAGTTATAACTAAAATGCTGGTTTGTCTTTTTGTTTGTTTGGTTGGTTGTTTTTTTGCTTGTTTGCTTTTCCATAGAGATCAACTTTTGAGGGATTAAGGTGGTTAAAAACAGGCACCTAACACCATAAAGCACTAATGATGCTTGTCTCTCAAGTCTATTAAATCTTAAAGATTTTTTCAAAATAATTTCTTAAGGCATGTTTCCCTCTTCAAAAGTACCAAAATGAGGAGCTACTTGTATTTTCACAATTCTACTAGTAGATGTTTCTGTTGAAATATAAGCTGAACTGTGAGCTGCTCAGTGGAATACAGTTTAGAGAGTTTCTTTATCTAACAGAAATTCTGAGCAAATGCCTATTAATGCACTGGACATAAAATACCACCTAAAAATTCTCCTTTGTACCGTCTGGTTTTGAAAGTTTTACCCTTGCTTGTGACATCTCATCTATTATTTGATTTTTCTTTGTTAGTTAACACAAAAAAAAATTTCTAGCGACTATAGTACACTTTTTTACTGTAAAATCTGCCTCTCTGAAATCTGGATAGCATCTTTTGAATACAAAATGACTTGTACTCCTTCTTTCTTCTTTATAATATGGGAGGTTAAGATGCTACTTTTTCATCTCACTGAAAAGCCTACTTTCTGAACAGGTACTGAGCATTATACAGATAATTCTGAATGTATGTGGTCCTGTTCTTCCACATGTTTCTGTTTAATATGTCAGTCACGAGTCATCAGTAAGAATTAAATGGAGGGTAGCAGCCCTATTTCTTTTGCAGCTTCTTATTGTTGTTTAAGCCTTTTAATTCTAATTTATTTGTATCTGTGTATAACGCATGGAATCTAATTGCTTTGGGCTTAGCATTTTCAAAAGCCTTAATCTTAAAATCAAAACAGATACTATAATTTAACTGTGGTCTTCTAAGGTTAGTGGAAAAACTCTCATTGAGCCAAAGGCTTTCTAAGTTCTGACTTCTGTATAGAACAGGATGAATGCTAAAATGAAATTAAAAGGCCTGGGAGAAAATGTCCTACAAAGTATTCAATCCTGTTGCTGTTTGATCACAACACCAGCAATAACATGAAAGTATCAATTGGGGCAGAAATAGACAATTTTGCAGTGTTGGTATTTTTTTTGATGTAGGAATTTGACAACTACTGCAGTCCTGAAAATGCAGGCTTTTAAAGTAGCTAGGATCGATTCTTACATTGTTCACTGAAATGTTCCAGCCTCTTTTGGAATTTCTCAAGCCATTTGTTTCAGTAGTGATGGTGGTGTCAGTACCTCCATAGATTCATTATCAGACTTTCAGAAGAAACAACTGTTCCTTAGTTTTTGGACTTTAATTTCCTTGGATTTCATTGTGTTTGTGCATGGTGAAATTAGTAAACAGAGGCACCAGTTGTTCTTTGTTATTACTGTCACCAAGTAGCAACAATATGCTACTTTGGATGAAAAAGAGAGAATGACCTGTTTTCAGCCTCCCCTGCTGTTGTCCTTGGCTGGCTTCTGTGTTTGGTACTAGGTTTGAAATGAGGTGGCCAAACTGAAAGGAATTTGTAACTTGCTTGCACCCATTTATGTCCCCCTGTCTTTTCTCTTCACTGTATTTTGGGGTGAGAGGGCATTGTTTGTTTGTTTGTTTAACGCTGATGCGTTGTTATTTTGTGGTCTTTCCGTGCCAACTTCTTTTTCTGGAGCTCAGTTTCAGCTCTCAAGCATAAGCTGTTATTGTTCTTGAAAATGAAATTTTGTGCTATTTAAATACTTCCTTCTTCAATGTGTTACTTTGTATATTTACTAATATTAGTTCTTTAAGTGTAAATAGTACCAGATGAAAAGAAAGAAATAGCTGCTATTTCTTTAAGATACTTCATCAGAGTAGTAATCTGATTTCCCTAAAAACCAAGAGACACTGGTAATTGTTACACTGGGTTTTTTTCTAAATTTTCCTAAACTCTGCATTAGGGTTTTGTGCTTTTGTTTACATAAACAAAGTTTACATAGATTGTCTTTCTCTTCTTCTGTAGAATGATCCAGTCGGCCATGACTTTACAGTGTATTTATCAACCTACAGAAAAGGGCGAGGGGCAGGCGAGAGAGCTGACAGAAAACTGGCTGGTTTTATACACTTAAAAGTCCCTCTGTCTGTCTTAACAGGTGAAAAACCATTTGAATGTCCAAACTGCCATGAACATTTTGCTAGGAATAGCACGCTCAAATGTCACCTGACAGCCTGTCGGTCTGGAGCTGGTGCTAAAAAGGGAAGAAAGAAGCTGTACGAATGTCAGGTGGGTAATGGAAGTAGCAGAGTCTGAGGCAGGATACATCTTTCCTGTGCTGAGAGAGTGTGGCAGTACTGAGCAGAAAGGCAATGTGAGTGGGCTTATGTCTCCAAGAGCTACTTTTAGTAAAATTAATATAAGGGTCACATTCAACTACAATATGCAGATAAATTCTTATGTCTAAGTAGTTCCATTTAAATATGGAATTACTGACATAGAGCCTCATAATACTTTTGATCAGAGAGATTTTTATGGGTAGGTAAGGGTTCATCTGCATCTTACTGATCTTTCAGCTTTCTTTTCAAGGTTCTTAATGAACTGACCTAGGCTTTTCCCACTTGTCAGCATGCTTCACTAAAGTCTAAAATACAAAGTATTATTTTATTTCCTATTTTATTATTCTTCTGATTGACACGCAATTATTGACTTTGTCTCGACAGTCATTCCAACTTATGCTGACAATCTCTAATGTCTTCTAAGCAAATATAAATGCTGTAGATGGATAGCTAGGGTACTTGGTCACTATATGTAACAGATTTGAAAAGCAGTTCAGATAAACCTTACTTAGCTTTTAAAAGCTGATTCTTAAAAGCTAGAAAATACAAGGGTTGAGGTTGGTTGTGGCATTTTTATTTGCCATTTCGCTGCCGCACTGCTGTGACAGTCTTAAAGAAGAACATATTTCTCACTCTTTCTCCCTCCCCGTTCCTCCCTCCCTTCCCTCCCCACCCCCATCTCTTTCTCTCGCTCACTCACTTTCTCAGTCTCTCTCTTTTTTCTCTTAGGGCTCTCACCTTATTCATTTCACAGAGTGGCTGTGGTTTGAGGTTAAATTGGGTTGCGTAGTGAGGAAAACTGCTGGATATAATTTTTATTTGTTCCAAAAGAGTGATCATATTCACAGAAAGCACTGAATACTGTAGGAGGTGAATTAATTTTGTGTTGCTAATCAAATAATTTATTCAGAAGTTTCACTGGTGCTGTTCCATCATTTAGTTGTGATGCTAGTCTGAAGTCAATTCTTGGGACCATACCTTTGTCTTAAAGATAAGTTTGTTCTGAATGTGAGACTTACTGTATAACACAAAGTTGTACCAAATAGCTCCATTAAACATACTGTTTTATCTTCGTGGCACTTTGGTCTAATCGCTTTGTGTCATAGCTTTCTCTTTCTAAATTGATACCGCATCCTCTCACAGCTGGTGTGAATGTGGATTAGTGTTTCTTCAGCCCGTGGAAACTACAGTAATTCTTGGATACATTTTTCTTGAATTTTTCTCTCCTTAGAACTAAATTTGAATCCTGATCAATAAATAAATCTTGGCTCACTAAGCAAAGAGGAGAAAACAAAATTGTGCTTCCTTGATGAACACTTTTGGTACTCTTCAGTGTATACCTTGAGTACTGAATTGGGCTCTGCAAGGCAAGAACAATAATTATGTGCTTGGGCATTACCGGTAGTCATTAACTTTGTGTGACTAAGCAATTTTGAGTGCTTATCTATAAGGTTCATGTTTTAAGAAGTCTATGTGCAACTTCTTTCTGAAGTGTGAGCTTAGGGGAGGGAAAGCATGGCACTGGCATCACAAACCCATTTCACCAGCAAAATGGCAATGTTTAGCTCTGCTACACAGACCTGTTCTTGAGTTAATCCCTTTCAGATACTCCATCATCCTTCTGTGCTGTTGCTGAAAATCATGAGGAGCTGGAACAATCATTTTCAAAGCTATTTGCCAGCAGTGAAGGGGTGTTGAAGCGTGTTCTTGGCTGCTTTCTGCAGCCAGGAACACTTGCATGGACAAAGACTCCTGAGCCTGTTTCTTTACTCCAAGCCTGACTGTACCCCACTCTTCTCCCTCTCCTACCCTGGCACCTCATTCATGTCTGCGGTCTGTGTGTGTTGTTTTAAGGCTGCTTGCCTCAGTGCCAGCTGAAGGGAAGGAAGTATACTCATGTGCTTTGTGAAAATTGTGCATCTGCAGTTGAAGAGGTACTTTTAGCTGGAAGATGATTAAAGGGACAGAGTTTTAAGAGACTTTTACCTCCGGAAATCACTCAAGTGTTTTTTTGAAATGGCAAAACGTGAGAGTTCAGTCTAGTCAGTTAAACCTCACAAGGTCACAAGCAAATGGAAGCTGCTAAGGAGAAGCTGGCTAGTAGCACTGCATCTAGAACTTCAGTAAAAGAACAGTTTGTATTACACTCTAATTGTACAGTATTATTACATAAACAGCTTTCCACCCAAAATGCTAGCCCTGGACATTTACTGGGAGATGATACTGTACGTGAAAACTTTCAAATGCTGTACTGACTCATAAATTTCATAGGTATCCTGTGTATGCACAACTTGAAGTAGCACACTGTTTCTTAAAAATGAATAAATATCAGGTCTTCGGTTCATCTGAAGCAGAATTCTCAGCTTTTACCTCTAACGTGTATGTTTTTTTTAATCAAAGTAGCAGGAAGCTACACTATGTGGAGCCATGATCTGAAATAGGCACTACACTTTTTGTCATATTTCTGTTGGCACTGTTTAACTTACTGTATCTTTTGTTTCAGGTTTGTAACAGCGTGTTTAACAGCTGGGATCAATTCAAAGATCACTTGGTAATACACACCGGTGACAAACCCAACCACTGCACCTTATGTGATTTGTGGTTTATGCAAGGCAGTGAGCTTAGAAGGCATCTCAAAGAAATGCACAATATTTCAGAACGGATAGTGACAGAAGAGGTCCTTCCAGTGGAAGCTGTGGAAGCTGAACCAGTGACATCAATGACTATAATAGAACAAGTGGAGCAAGTCCATGTCCTACCAGTAATTCAGGTACAAGTGGATCCTGCACAAGTAACTGTGGAACAGATGCACCAGGATCTCATACAGGACAATCAAGTGAAAGGCACACAGCTGGAGGAACTGCAAGAACAGGTGCAAATTAGTTACTTGGAAGTTGAACACATTCAGACTCATCAAGGTGCTGAAGTTCATGTGGGGCAGTTACATGTTGGGCATGTAAATCAAATACAGATGGAAGAAGTACAGGCAGAACTTACAGATGGAACAGACCTTGAACAAGCGGAGTATGAAAGTGTTGATCAGGGAGAAGCAGAAGAAAAGGAACCCTGATCAAGTAGATGATGCAGATAAGGAAGATCATGAACAAGCTGAAGACTTAAAAACTCAACAGCAGACATGCAGAATGAAAAGGCGGATAACTAGGACAAATAACGACACTGTGCAGGTTTAGAAATTAAATACCAAATTATTTTTGTTAGCTTTTACATTGGTTTTTGAACTGTCTGTGGTAATGTTTCCAATATGCTGTCCTTAGCAAGCTGGACAAGTGGACCAAGATTAGCTTTCTTCATGTACAACTAAACTTCTCTCATGTGAAAAATAACTTTTTTCATTCATGTAATACCATGCAACAGAAACTACCACAGACATGGACAGCTTTGTGAACATTTTAATAATCAATAGGTTGTATCATTGGTACACCACCTCTGGGGATATGTAAGTGTAACTTCACCTCTTTTCATCTTACAATAGAAGCAAACTCTTTTTATAGATTTTCAGAGTGTCTGTGGCAGAAGAATCAGTAAAATCTGGTGAGTTCTATTGTAAGTGGCAACTGGGTACCTGTGAATTTTTGGATCAGGCTGCTGTATCCTAACAGTGGTCCGTAACTTTCAGGCTGGGGGAAAAAACCATTGTTGATGGAGGTCTCAGAGCACAAAAATCCTGTGCCTTTTCCACACTGACTGGTTAAATTTCCACAAAGTTCATAGTGTTTAAGAACCTAGTTCAGTAAAAGGCAATGTAGGTAATGTCACAGCGCTTTATATTTTTGCTTAAAATTGTCAGCTACTGATTTATTTTTTTTGCATTAAATTTAGAGGCGGGGGGCTGGGGGAGGAAACATTCTACAGGAATGCTGCAGGACACTTGAAAAGGGGCACTATAAAATAAGAAAAGGTTGGTAGAATCTGTGGTAAGTGTAAGCTGGAGGAAGGCTACCAGCAGACTCTTTTATGATCATCATTTTTGAAAATGAGTATGTTTAAACATAGAGGAGACTTCTCTGTAAGGTATCAGGTTCCTGTTTTTTTGAAACAAAATTCTGACACTTGACACAAAGATGTGCTAAACACAAAAGTAAAAGCCATAGGTGTGAGTGCTAAACTGTGGGTTGAAAAGCACGAGTGTAAATAATTTAATCAATATTAGACAATAAAACAATACCAACCATTAAATGTTGCATTATTTGTTTCATCCAATAAATTAGGAATAACTGAGCTACTGGCAATTACAGTCCCAGGTCTCAGTGGTAAGAATCAATCTCATTTTTAGTAAGATTAATAGCTGTTTACTGTAAAGTTTGATTTGTTTAGGAAATACTGTTATAGTTCTATGTTCAAGGATGCTAGGGACTTCTAAATCTCAAATATTGCCTTGAGATTAGAGGTGCTCCACACTTCTGAAAAACTTTATTTTCAAAGCCTTAACTGGAGATTAATTTTTGCAAGGATGTTCCCTAATGCTCTTGGTAATTCTGTAGATCTTAGTTAAAATCGGGCTTTTCTATTCAGTCTTCTCCACGTGCAGAATTATTTCCTGGGATTTGTGCTTTTATTTAGTCTCGTTCAAAATTATTCTTGTGTTTCATTTGAGAAACTGTTGCAAAACCAACATGGATCTCAATTAAAATTTCAAGCAAATTGATTAATGTAACTTGTATTCTTTTTTTTCTGATGTTTTGTGTTTCTGAGATACGAGTAGTATGTGATGAAATTCTGTGCAGAGGGAAGACTGTGGCCCAATGTTAATCATGAAAATAAATGTTGGCTATTGTACTTACACCTGGCTTCTGATAAGCAGCTCATCTTCTGATAACGCAGGCCTGCTTGCTTAGCTGTGTAACTTTAATTTTTTAGGTATTTGTGCATAGAGACACACAGTCTGTATCTTTGGAATTAAAGGAACAGTCTGCCTGTGTGTCAAACCAATTAAACTAACTTTTAGGTAATTTAAGCCCAATGTAAATTGAGCAGTTACGTGGTATTGGTAGCAGGGCTGTGGTTTGGTAAGCACAGCTGGGCTATTTCTCTGTTCTGTTTGATCTCCCCTTTTCAACAACTATTCATTAATTTGGTAGGAGAGAAATGATGCTCTGTTGTTGCATCTAGTGCTGCCCAATCCAGATACCTGCTGAGCCTAGGTGGGAGCATGGTGGGACCATGAGCAATCGCCTTCTCACTGTGAGGGACAGGGTGAAAGGCTCTCCTCAAGTAAGAACTCCCCTGGAGAGCCTGTCCCTCGGTAACCCCCTCTTCCCTATAATTTATTTCCCCAGCCCCTGAAGCCCAAATTTCTCCCACAGGTGGAGCCCCTCATGCTTCTCTATTGCAACCACTGATACTAGGGGAGGGAAGACTAATGGGGGAATCAGAAGCTCTGTCTGCTCTCTGGAGTCGCCACCTTGCCATTCTCTTTCTGCCCCACATGTCTGTATAGACACACAGAACTTTCCAAACTCTGTATTACTTACACACCATTGGAGGAGTTCTTCCCTCTAAAGGAAAAGAAGCATGACCAGCAGGTTGAGGGAGGTGATTCTCCCCCTCTACTCTGCTCCTGTGAGATCCCACCTGGAGTACGGTGTCCAGGCCTGAGGTCCTCAGCACAGGAAGGACGTGGACCTGTTGGAGTGAGTCCTGAGGAGGGCCATGAAGATGGTCAGAGGGCTGGAATACCTCCCGTACAAGGACAGGCTGAGAGATTTGGGGTTGTTCAGCCTAGAGAAGAGAAGGCTCTGGGGAGACCTTATAGCAGCCTTCCAGGACCTCAAGGGGGCCCACAGGAGAGGTGGGGAAACACTCTTTGTCAGGGAGTGTAGTGAGAGGATGAGGGATAACAGTTTTAAGCTGAAAGAGGGGAGATTTAGATTAAATATTAGGAAGAAATTTTTTACTGTAGGGGTGGTGAGACACTGCAAGACGTTTCCCAGAGAAGCTGTGGATGCCCCATCCCTGGAGGTGTTCAAGGCCAGGCTGGATGAGGCTTTGAGCAGCCTGGTCTAGTGGGAGGTGTCCCTGCCCATGGCAGGGGGGGGGAAAGTAGATGATCTTTTAGGTCCCTTGCAACCCAAACCATTCAATGATTCTCTGATAAATACATACATACTGCTGGTCCCCAGAGCCCTGTGTTATGTGTATCCTGGTCTTTAGCTTGCAGTGGGGCGGCGCATGGTGTCAGTTATTGAATTTATGCCAAATGAAACTAATCAGCTGAAGAGGTGGGGTCTAGGCAGTGAGAAATGGAAAAGTTGTAATGAACAAAAACCCACAAAGTGTGTCTGGATATAAAATGAAATTGAGCATTAATCTGAGACTGAAGTTAGAAGAATTTTAGATTCATATGTGATATTCATGGGATGCCATAATCTACTACTGAAAATAAAGCAGGGAGGGGAAAGGGAGCTGATCAATAGTTTGAGACCACCGAGTTATTCAGGAAATGTACAAAAGGACTAGCTGCTTTTTTTTTTTTTTTAACCAGTCTTCCTGAGCCAAAGCATGTTCCATCTGCAAGCTTATGAGGATGAAATTGGATGTCAGTCCTGTGTGAAATGGTCACTAGAGGATCGAGAAGCCTCTGCTTTGTTTTGCCTGCCAGCAGTGGAACTTGTAATTAGCAAATGGTGCCAAATATGGTGCTCTCTTACACAAATTCTGTAACTCATTATTTCTCCAATGAGAAAACATTTATAATGGAAGTTTAATTTTGTTGCTTATTTTTAAGGGTTGAAGTATCTCTCCTACAGTGACTATCATGAAAATGTAACGTGCCATTAATTTTTTTTTGTTGTTGCTGTTTCCAACAACTCTATTCTTAAACTATAGTGTTTGCTGCTAGCAAATCATTTAAAAATTAAAGCAACCTGCTTATCATGAAAATACAAATAATTTGCAGCTTGTCCAACAGCTGGCAGCTCAGGCAGGCACGGCAGAAGCTGGAGACCTTTCCCACTCGCCAGCTCCCACTGCTGGACTTAACTTTATAAGTGTGCCCGTGTTCGCATCCTCGCCACGGCTTCGTGCGCACGCTGAGAGGTGCCGGCGCAGCTCCCCGCTGCCTTCGGCCTGACGGGTTTTTCTTCTAACTGGAACCTGGAGTGATCTGTCACTGTCCCTGCTGGAGCTTGTCTTTCCCATGCCTTTACAGGGGGGCTGGCGGCCTTTCGGGGAAGTTATTTGTACCGTTAAAAGACCTGCAGCTAGGACGGGGCGCAGGCAGTAGCTCCGCGGCTGCGGGCCTCAAACGCGGGGACAGGGGCACCGGAAA
>NW_010121904.1:0-640 GCF_000699245.1 Pterocles gutturalis
GGGCTGTGCTCTGGTCACTGCTCTGAGTTAAATAAAACCTCTCTCCTTTTCTTGGAGGTGTGTTGTTAACCTGGACCATGTTAATGGTTCAGCTTACAGGACAGCCCCTCTGACAGGTATCTGGCAGGGATGAGTGGGGGGTGAAGGCTGAGGTGGGAGCAGAAAGGACAGGCAGAGTTGGTCACGTATCGGCATCTCAGAGTGATGCTATCACGGTTTGCTTAAAGACTTAAACTCATGCTAGGATGCAGCAATGGGAATAGCCTCAGAAATGTTTACCTCAATGGGCTTTTAGAACCTCATCCTCTCTTCCTTCCACCCTTGTGGAGCAGGAAAATTCTTCCATGTCACAAACAGAGGAGAAGGAGGAGGCTCTGAGAAGAGCCTACTGATCTTGGTGTTTAGTCTCCTCAAGGTCCTTGTGCCTTTGGTGGAGACCGTGGCTCTTCCCCATGGTGAGTCACAGACCCCAGTTAGCACCTGTCCAGAGCTGGGTTTGGTGGAGCCTTTCTGGCCACTGTTTGGGGCTAAATGAGCAGCCCTAGTCATTTTCAAACAACAAACGTTGAAAAACAACTAAAATGTCAGTGCACACAGGGAGAAAAACTATGGAAGTTTTCCTCAGAAGAGGGGAATCACT
>NW_010121905.1:0-30105 GCF_000699245.1 Pterocles gutturalis
GGGGGACCTGGGGACACGTGGCAGGCAGAGGGGGCGTTTGCCCACTACGCCGAGCAGGGACCCTCTCCCAACCCTCCCCATCCCTCAGTTCCCCCTCCTCTGTCTGTCAGGGCAGGGGGTCCGCCCCCAGTTGTGAGGTATCTCCCTGGTGCCTTTCCCTCTGGCACACCAGGGAGTTACTCCACCAGTCAACCTCCTGCTCACAGTCCCTGATGGCCCTCAGTCTCTCCACCTCATCTTTCACTCGGCCACCATGGTGAGCAGATCTTCCACCCTCTTGCACCTCACGCAAGTGGAATGTCCGCTGCCCTCCCCCGGCAGCAGCAGGCTCTGGCACTCACTGCAGCCAGAGACCTGTGTAGCCACAGTTTGGAACAGGCCCTCCGTTTGGGTCGCCACAGTCTTTTTGAGGCAAGCTCTCTGCCTGGTGGAGACCATGGCAAAAACAGCAGTCACAGACTACCAACAGATACGTAGGTCTCACAAGCGAGGAGGGTCAGAATTCCTGTGTCCTGCTGCACAACCTCCCACACCCACTGCTGCAGCACCTGGTCCTTAGTTCTTCCCCCTTCCTCAGAGGAACCCTGCCTGCTCGCTGGGCTCCTAAGGCTGTCTTGTGAGGCTTCTGCACCCGTCAAAACTTCAGCGTCCAGCTACACGAGCCACAGGTGGTGCGCCTGACTTGTGTACGCGCTGTGGGCGGAGAGCTATCTGTGTGGTTTGATCTGTTAACAAAGCATAGATTGCCTATTTTATATAATACATAATAGTTTCTTCACCCACAAAACATTTAAGGCAAGCACAGCAATGTGGAACATCATGAGAGCCTGAAGTAAATGAAGGTTATTTTGCCTATGGGTGTCCTTAAATTGTGACCATCTGTTGGCCTTATGAAACAGGTGCTGAGCATTTGCAACTCCACTGAAGCACAGGGAGCTTGGTGGACTTCTGCACTAGCTGAAAATTCTCTCAATCTTTTTGGTCCACAGTTAGTTATGGGCCAGTGTTTGCTGCCGTTAGATGAACCAGCTCATACAGTCTCATAAACCGAATCAGTTTCTTTACAGATCTGAAAACATTCACGTTTTTTTGAACTCATTTTTATTTAATCCTTTATTTTTGGAGTTTATCTACCCAAGAAGTAAATGCAGCAAAATACTATTTCTTTGAGCTACAGACATGCTAATTAACAGCAAGAAGTGTTGGAAGGAATTACTATATAGTTGGTCTAACTTTACAGACCAAATATATTCAATTCATTTTAGTATGTCTCAAATTTTATTCACTGTGGCATACAAAATTGAAATGAAATAGCACTTGGTTCAAAACAAGGAATAATTCCTCAGATAGAGCTAAGAGACATTTCTCATTTTAATTTCAGTTGTTCTTTGCTAATCCATGTAAGATAGATTGTAACACAATGCAGATTTGAACCAGATATCAAGAGAAAACAGAATTGATTAAATCTACTAGGTTATGTTAAGCCAATAGATGCAACTTGCAGGCAAAAGCGACCTTTTCCTGACATAGCTATATTTGCATGGGATGCAGATTCCCTGGGCTCATGTCTACTAGCTAAAAAATGTTGCCACAAGCAAATGTTACTTTTAACAGAATTTTTGCATGGGGCAGACAATCTGCTGAAATGGTTGAGAGGTTTAGGAAGCTTATTCCAAACCACTAGAAAATTGCTACAATAATTTCTGCAGAATTTATAGTTCCATTGTAGCCAGTTTTTCTTGATACTATCCACATTATTGATTCAGCTGTGCTAGTAATTGTAAGGGATGATGTTATAATAATGTCATTTTGGCAAGATGTAGTACTATTAAGCTAATACATTATTTTCTAAAAGGATTCCTTTTAGAAACCATATGTTCTTACTGTATCATTTACTCCTGTCTCCCTAGCCTTTGAATACAAGCAGAAATAGAAATGGCAGGAGGTAACAAAGCTTGTCATATAATCTTTTTCCCCTTAACCTTTATTCAGGCTGATCCCTTCAACTCATGAAAAGCCTTCTTTAGAGCAACGTGAAATGTTTGTTAGGAAACCCAAAGCAAAGTAAAATTCATCTGTTTGCAGCTTTTCCTGCAGATGTAGTATCCAGCCCATGTTTTGTCAAAAGGTTTGAGTCCTTTGATTGAACCTGAGGCTAGTTATGAATGAAGTGGAGCCAATTTTTTTGTTTTGTATCAAAAGAAAGAGATAAACCCCAGGATTTCACATGCTTCCAGCTACAGATTGACCAAAATCTGAACTGTGAAGTTCATGTTCTTGCTTCAAAGACAGAAAATGCCAGATCTGAACCCTGGAGAGAGAGGGACTGTGATGAACAGAAGGGCTGCAGGCAGAGGGGCGCAGCTATTCTTTCACACCCTCCACCACTCTTGCCGAAGGAAACTGTCCAGATTCCTGATTTGCATGCATGCCACAAATGAAAAAACGAACCAAAGAGGTTGCCCAGAGCCTGGAAGGCTGGAGCAGCCTGCAAAATTTGCTCAATATTTTCTTTCTCTCTCTTTTTTTTTTTTTTTTTTTTTTTTCCACTGAGACTGCAAACAAATCAGCAGAGCCAACTACAACATATCTCTGTGATAGGGACATTTCATTGCTTTGTCCTGGACAAAATCCATGAGCTCATTTAAGATTTATAATGAACAGTTGTCATATAGCTTTGTGCTTGTTACTGAAATGGGAGAGTTGAAGGGTGAACTAAGGAAAGAATGTTTTTTAAGCTCCAAGGCCTTCAACATGCTGCCATTTTTGTCCTAGAACTGGCCTGCAGTAAAGTGCATTGGCCTTTCAGAGAGAAATACAAGGTGCAGAAGAGGTATTTTAAAGGATCTCCCAAGAAGTTAGCCTGCACAGGTGGTGAGAAGGGCAGCTGCAGATACAGGAAACGTGTAGTAAAAAGACACCTTGGTTTTAAAAGGAAGGAGCCACCACATGTTATTCCACAGCATCTGCATTTGGCAGGTGATTAGCTGCACTCCCAGCAAAGATGGGTGATTGGCAGCTGAGCAAAACAGTAAGTAGAAACAGAGTAAAGGAAGAATCCAGATCAATGGGAATGAAGGGCTTCCAGGCAAAATAAATGTTGTAAAGCCCTAGAGTACTGGAAAAAAGAATCCAGTCTGTACAGAGGGCTGCCTATGGAGATTAAAATTGAAAAAAATAAAATTAAAACTTTCATTTCGCTACTTGGGGAAGGACAGATCTTCCCAAATGATCAAGTGAGACAAGTTTAAGAAGTTACCATGTCATCGGCTGGATTTTACCAACCCCCCAGCTGAAACATGATCATTGACTGAGAAACCCCTCCCACCCAAAATGAAGTACAACAGGAGAGTTCAAAGCACCCTTCACAGCACTTTGCAGCACTAGATGTCAGTGCCTTTTACAAGGGACTTGAAAGGGTGTCATGCAGTTCTGGAAATGTAAAAGATGTCTTCATTAGAGACAAGATTTCTGAGGGCCACATGATGCCTTCATAGACCAGAGAGAGCTGAGAGAAACTGATCTTACTCTAGAAAAGTGCTTGAGCTTGACAAAGA
Organism: Pterocles gutturalis; assembly: GCF_000699245.1. Taxonomy (NCBI): domain Eukaryota; kingdom Metazoa; phylum Chordata; class Aves; order Pterocliformes; family Pteroclidae; genus Pterocles; species Pterocles gutturalis. The sequence goes on from NW_010121905.1 coordinate 3,558, forward strand.
AAGCAGATGTACCCAGAAAACAAACAAATCTGTGTCAGGCACTTAGGGTGACAAAGAACCCTACAGCAGCCAAAGGTCAACCGTAGAGGAAAGCTGTACTTTTTGGTCACAAAACTATTTTCAGACCAATGACAATCAAATGTGGGATGTTATAGCTGAGAGCTCATGATGCACACTCTCGAAAGCAGCAGGGAAATGCAAGCTTGGTATCTGGCATCACACATTTACCCTCTCTTGACCAGAGGAGACAAAATTATCACTATGGGTTTTGTTCTAGCATTTTGACAATAATTAAAAGGCAACAGAGCTTGAAGGTACACTTAAATGAGAGTGAACCCCACTAGATTATTGAAATGCAGAATTCCACTTAAAAAAGAAATTAGGAAGGCTGCAATGTTGGACCTCCTTAGACTAGTTCAAAGGAAGGCAATGGCCCAATAGTGGGAATAGCAACAGGTAACGTAGGAAGTTGCACTGTTTAATAGCAAACTGGAAAGAAATTAGTTTGTGCTGCTGATGACTGAGATTTATTAGGGGCAAAAAATGTAATTGTAATGTCAAAACAATTTTTGGCATATTGAACTAAATGAGCCATCTAGTCAAGAGTCCAGCATCCTCCATAGACCCATTGGTCTAGGACTTAAAAGCATCAGCCTGGTTACGAAGATGTTTATATGTAAACTGAGCCTCACCGTAGAGAGAATGCCAGGCATCTGTTAGATGCTGGTAAGCAAGCTAATGGTCGTTTGTATCTGAGTAATATCCAAAATGAAAGTAGAGACTATCACAGGAAGTAACCCCCTATATGAGGTGGCACATGGGTGCAGGACAGTTAGGTTTAAAGCAACCCAGCAGTAATCTCAGAAAAACAAAGAGCAGGTGTCATAAAAAAGAAACACACCACAGTAAAAACCAAGCTTGAGATGAGCTAAAGCATGTGTTCTGCTAGCCAGGAACGAACCCTCTTAGTGAGGACATAAATGAAATAGAATAGGTTGTCCAAAACTTTCCTGTGCTTAACCATCAAAAGCCACCTGAAATCCCAGACAGCTCTGGGAAAATGCTGAACAGACCTGTTCACTTCTTGTGAAGAGAGTGGCATGAAGATGGAAGATAATCATCCCAGTTTCTGAAGGTGGAGTACCTAGTGGATGCTTGTGCACAGACGGTAATCAGAAAAATGAAAACGTGTAGGTAGACTGTCATAAAAATCGTTAACAAAGGAACCAAAATTCGAGGCATCTACTTACAGAAGAACAGACCTGAATCTTTTGTCATGCAAACACACTATCTGCAGGCAAAAGGCAAACCTAGAGCAGGGCAGATGTCAAAGTTAACAACAGATTTAAGAAAGCTTTGAAAATTAAACCAAAGCCAATGTCAAAGAGCTGTCAAACAGCCTGCAACCATGGACAGACGGGCCGGGCCCCTGGCCTGACTGAGAAGCACGGGAGAGCTGCTGCTTCCAGGTTGCTTTCTGCTGGAGAGTCAGCACAAGCCAGACCCAGGAGTAGAGCACAAGAACAATGAGATGGCACCCAGCTGAACCGTGACAGAAGTAAATTCCCATCAGCAGCCACAAAGCAAACTGTTTCAAAGATAAGTACATTTACTGCCTGAGGACAATAGCTACCGTGAAAACCCCTGTCCCTGGGTGAATTATGTAGCAGTGACCTAGGGCTTCTGACAAGATGACAGCAGAAGGAGCACAGGTTGGATGAAGTAAAGGCTTTGCAAACGTTCATCCCATCTGACTTTAAAAGTTGGATGGAGGCACTGAAGCAGCAGTTGTTCTGCACACATACCCTTGGAGGGCAGTTTATTTGGTGCCTAAGGTTAGCTGAGATGCATCTAGCTAAAGGAGGTTTGTGTTACACACAGCTGAAAATCTAGCACTTCCTACCTCATTCTCCTAACAAAGAACCAGATTCATTTTAGAAACATGCATCCTCTCACATTAATGAATGTGGTACATGGAACAAAGACCATTACTCTTGCCAGTGACTTCAAACGGCTTAGATAAAGAGTCTAGTGAAACTGCATTTAAAGAAAAAAATTACTGAAATTCAATGCTGAGGCCACTCTGAAGCAATTCTCTGTGCTCCTCCTTCTAGTTTTTACCATTTTGGTTGAGCTCTAGTAAAGCCTTTTGGGTATCCATAGTATAGTCTATATGTTGCCTATGTCCTGACATTGCACTAAAATGAACAGTACTGTACAAATCTGCCAGCGTTGCAGCCTTGTTTAGGCAAAACATTTATGCTTTCTGAAAGGACTGTATTGTACTCTTTGACTTGTCTTTCCTTGGTATAAAAATGTTAAGACCGCCAGTATTTTTATCCTGTATGTTGTCATCAGATTTAAGAAAGAAATGAATTATTATGCTGAAGAATTTTTTTTTTCCAAAGAGATAATATCCCACAGTGCTGACAGGCTTTTTTCTCTAATGATATATGAATTGGAGCTAACGGGGGAGACAATAACTGCAGGCCCTTTGATTAATCTATTTTCTTTGGTCCTCTCTTTAAAATGATAGATTGGTCCACAGATTGGTCCAGGAGGACAGTTTGCCATAGATCTTTGCAGCAGAAGTGTGAGCTCTAAACAAAATAAGGAATCACAGTTTGTTTAGTATATTGTAGACATCTGATCTATTTTCATTGTAACATTAGTATGGAATTATCATCCGATTATTGTCATATGTGAAAGGCTTAAAAAACAGTCCAGGAGGATCTGATGGCACAGGGGTGGAAAGGAAAAACATTTTCTGTAGCATAATTTAAGAGAAGAATGTATTTTAACACTACAATTTAACTTTGATGATGCAAATCTACACAGATGGACAAAATAAAATAAGCAAAGGAAAAAAGTATCCCTTTCAAGTAGTAACATGCTTATGATAAGTCTTTTATAACATCTAAGTTGCATTACTTTTGTCTATTTAGAGTCAATGAGTTGTCTCACTTTGTACAAGTAAAGACAAGCAATAGGACAAACTGTCCTGGATAGACAACAGCTGTACAACCTCTGCCTATGATGCTATCATGTTTTATTGTGATAAAATTAAACCAGACTCTACTCAGAAAAATATAACAATTTCCATGTCTAACTCAGACCTGCCAAACAGCATTCTGCAAAAAGCTACAGTTTATAAAGCCTCTTTGCTAAATTACCTTAAAAATAGCAAAATATCTTTAGAAAATGATTGTAGGAGCCATGCCAATACTTGGCGAATGTGGTTCATTAAAATGGACTCAGCAGTGTGTTGAAATGTCGTGTGTCTCTAACCCTTCTCCAATGGCACAAGTCTCCAGTATAGAACACAATGTAAGGTGTATTTAAGTACTTCTGTGTTCTGAGGTGTTAGCAAACATACTCGCTGACCAAGTGAGGGGAGAGGGGGAAAGAGATGTTGATTTGGAGAAACTTAATATCATGAAACAAATGTACAGCCTGATTTTTGAGGAGGGCTGCACAAATAAATCCTGCAGAAAGACTGGGTGGCCTGCACACAAAAGAGAGGATTTTTGATTGCTTATTGTGGACACAAGACTTCTGTGATGGCAGGAGTGGATTGTCACTCAACCAGCAGCTTTAATTTAACAAGCCAGAGATGCTGAGGTAGTGTTAATGGAGGGCCAAACTTTTTAAGACTTTGACGATAAGTTAGCGAGGGAGTGACTGAATTAAAAGCTACCCACTGATGTGGAGAACCATGTTTCCTTACATTAAACACCTGAGTGTTTATGTTAGAAGATTCCCTGTTCTCTAAAAGGAGAAATAGAAACATCCTGAGAGAAGTTCAGATGGTCAGTGCCTCTTTCACATCCTTGCCTATCAAGGAAGCATCTGAATGGAGCACTTTAATTTAGGAGCACTTTAATTTACATAAGCTGAATCTGGACCAGTGGACTTGAGTTTGCCTTTATTGTGACTCATTTGACACTGACAGAGGTGTAGGATTATAAGGAACTTATTACTTTTTTTTTTTTTATGTATGGCATATATACTGTATATGGTATGTATCAGTAGCTCCAAACCCACTGTGTCATTTGCTGTAGTTCTGGAAAAGGTGATGAAACAAAATGCCTGATCACATTACTTTTTTAAAAACCATTCACAAATTGTCTTGATTGATCCGAACCTGCATTTTTAAGCAGACATAATAATTGGTTATAAAAGATACCTGATATCAATGACAATGCTATTGTAACATTCCTTTTGCTAGAAAAATACATATTTAAACTGAATCTTTAGATTGAGAAGCCCCTTTTATGGCCCACTTTGGACCATGACACATAGGGGCTGATAAAATTAAATCTCCTTTTTATTGCTTTGGAGCTATAGATCTGAGTAACAAGAAAGGGATATAACTGCAGAGGAAAACTGCATATAAGGGAGATTTTGCTTACAATAGAATAGTTTATCTCTGGTGTGTTTCCTCTTATTTCTTCTGCTGTTATCTTTCTATTCTACTCTCTTTTACTTACAAGTGTGTTGGGGCATTCAGATGACAGGAAACCACACCACCTTGAAATGAAGGCATTTCAGTGGTGACATCCACAGCATTCACTGTTGCCTTCTGGAAGTTAATGTGGCTAGTCTGAGTCATCAAGGCTTTCTTTATACTGTAGAAAGGTAGTCTCTACAGTACTGTAGAGAAGTAGTAGTACTGTAGAGAGACTTCCAAAGGAAAATTCATCCCACCTGTCTTAGGGACCTCTTCTGAGAGATTTGCCAAATCAGGTCCTTAAAGAGGAGGCAATAAAAGGGGCTGAGTGGCCTGATCTTAGCTTTCGAATTAAATCCATCTTCCTATAACTGAAAAAGAAAATGAAAAAAAAGTTTTTAGAAGCAATAGAAGAAAGAAAAGATATGGCAGCAATATAATTCTGCCTGAAGGTAAGATATGTGTGCACTGAAATTTTCACTGAATTAATTTGCATGAATATTGCACAGGGAAATCTGTATGTGCTATGCCTTTAAATGTAGATGCTTCCCAAAATGCTATTTGCATATTCACGTACTATGTATTCCTATTATACCATGTATTGAAAAACAAAAATAAAAGTAGTTGCTACAATGGAGGAGGGTCTTTTTAATATTTAATTAAAAATTAAATAGCAGTGTTCTTTGATGATGTCAATCTCTACTTCATTAAGGACCAGATCATACCCTAATCCAGTAGCTCTGACAGACTAGGATTTACTGACTAATTAAATAAAAACAGTCAGTACTGATTTCTGAAAATAGTCATGCAACTCTAATTAAAGTTGTAACAAATAATTTTTTTAGTAATTTCACAGGTTCAACAGCAACCCAAATTGCACTTATTTTGCAAAAAACCAATTTTAGTCTGCCTTATTGAAAGAAGACAAAAAATGGGCTCTTTTACACCTACATATGTGCAGACACACTCTATGAAATCTGTTTTGACAGCTTTCTATAATATTTAACCAATGACAACAGGCAAGCTAAAGAATCAATAACTAAACTTTTGGTGCATGTTGCAATCGCAAGCAATTATTTACATGTCATGTTGAGTCATTTGGATGGTGAAGTATTGTTCAAATCCATCATCTAAACAGACAACTGTATATATATGCTTTCAATTGGCTCTTTGGTCCCCTGGGACTTCAGTTGAATTATTCTGATGTGAATATTCATGAGGTTTGACAGTAGTGTTTACCACTTCATTATGGCAAAGATTTAAGAGCTGTGCTACCATTCTTGGAAGGGAGTAGCCATGACATTTGGGAAACAAATAGCTAAGGCTATGCCACCTGCATAGCTCATGTGTGGAGATGCTACAGCTGCACCAAGACAGCCCTGTGCATCTGTGCATAGTGGGATGATGGTATTCATATGGATAAAACAATGCTTTATAGTGGTATCCAAAAGCCAATGGTTGTAGGGAATCCCATAAACTACCAGGTCTGCCTGTTTGGCAGCCACCTAGGGCAAGTCACATAACGCACAATTTCAAAGCTTATTGGTCTGTGCCTTGTGGTGCTGGGCTGATATACTGTGAGCCCCTGAGTCTGACGCTGGCTGCCCTGGGTGCTTAGTGCTATCAGCTCTTATTCAGCTGTACTTCTCACTTCTTGGCACTTTTCAACATAAAGTGTTTCAAACTGAGCAAATAAAAGCTGAGGAATGGAAAATCTCCAGGTACCTTTGAAATAGCTGGGCTACTGATCATAAATTCAAGGTAATTCTTGTCCCATTTATCTAACCCACAGCTACAGTCTCATTATTGATAAAGTGCAGAGAACTTAGAGCTTGGAATTCAGCAAGTCACGGTAGTATTATTTGTGCTCTTTTTCACAAGTGCAGCAGTTATTTTACAGGCCTCCCATGAGGCACAGAGACAGCGAGTTCCAAGAATGGAAGAAGCAAGCACTCAGCACCTCTGCTGTGATTTGAACTGGATTAAAGTCTGACCTCCTGAGCTGGTAAATATTTACATTATTATATTGTGACTATATACTGCGGAAGTTGCATCACAGTGACTGACTGTTATCAGTTTGTTTTTTGCATTGGCCATATTCAGAGATTCAAGAGCATCTTTGAAGTTTAGGAACTCGCATCTCAAAAGGTGTTTTGACTTTGCTGGTTTACTGACTGCCAGTGGGACATAGACTGTTAATTCACCTAGTTGCTTCTGAAAATATGTGCCTGTGTTAGCCCTAAGTGGACAAGGGTATACAGAAGGAAAAAGTTGTGTGGCACTGGTGATGTTGTGTGCCATGTACACTGTACTGGTGTAGAAGGGTAAGTACTTGAGCTGGCTTGAAAATTTGAGGTATCTCACTCTGAATTTCCCAGACTTGAGTATTTCAGTCTCATCAGCCATTTTGGAAAATTTTGGTTGGATGGACCAATACCTTGGTAGTACATGAGGTTCCTCAAAACAGGAAGAGACATTACCCAAGGAACTGACAACCCTGTTCAATGGGTGCACAGGATCTGGAGGTGGGAGTTAGCATTGCAGCTATGGCTGCCTTTGGTGACACATAAACCAGGCCATATCAATGTAAACCCTTCTTAAACACTTTAAAAAAAAAAAAAAAAAAGGCTAGCAAGTGGCTAGGCTCACAAAGGCAGATAAAGATCTATCTAAACAGCATAGCGTTTCAAGGAGCAATGGCTCTCTCATGCTGGTTAAATCAGAAAAAGGGCACCAAAAACCTCTCCTGACAGTCACTATGATACAGGATTCACTTGTCTTCAAGCTAGAAGGTCAGGACACTCAAGTGAAGAGCCTGTGGAACCTCGCCCACTGAAAGCCTATTAATAATAGAAGAGATTATTCACTCTTATCAAATACAATTACAGGCATCAAACACCCTGGAGCTGAAAGACCATTTAGTTAACATGCAGAATAAGCAGATGTAGATGTGTGGTGAGTTACTCTGCAGCATTTTAACACAAGGCTTCGGGTGGCAAAAGAAACCACATTACTAGAGCTGTAACAGTGATCATGTGCATGGATTTTGTGTCACAAAATATTCAAGAAAAAAATTACTACTTTTCCATTTGTGTAATCTTAATGCACTTCACTGAGTATCTTATCTACCCATCCATCCATTTGATCTCTGCAACTTCAGGCCTAGGGACTGAAATATTCTGCAAGCCATTTTTAAAATTCCTTGTGTACTCAGTGAACGAATCACACAGGTACCTGGACTGGGACTAGTGTTTCTTAATCTGGAAATTAAGATACATTTCCAGCCCAATGTCTGGATCCAAACACAGCGATCACTGGATTTAACTGAAAGATTACTACTGACAGATTTGAAGCAGATCTTCTGTATTGGAGGAGTATCTCCATAGCCAGACTAAAGCACCAACGCAGATGGAAAACACATGGTTCTCAGGGTGTGCCTATTTCTGTCAAATATTTTATCTGACTGGTTCAATCTTAGGTCTTGGCATCCTCACCACCTACACTAAACATACATTAGTTCATTCTTGAGTAAACTAACTCGCTCCCTCCAGAGTAAATCTCTGGTGTGTAGTGAAAAGTTCAACCCCAGCACTACTCTTCAGAGGTGGGGTAGACAAGAATTGACAATGTTTTGCCCCTTCCAACTTACAAAGATTTCCAGACCCCCCCTTATTGGGAGTAGTATATAGATAAATAAGTATATCCATTTCTTGCCCCACTTATGCCACCTTTTGGGCCCATTCTTCCCTTGACAATGTGTTAATGACTGAAGTGTGATCACATTGCCCCCCTGGCCCTGGGGGGCAGGCAGGGGAAGGACAGACTCAGATGAAAATGTATGAGATTCCCTTGGCAGGACATATGTTATCCAGGCCGCGTTAAACTGCCAGGCCTTTTTCCTGTGTTTCCGTTCTCATTGTCACTGGTCCCCAAGATATAGATACACAAAAAGCTTGACAAGCAACACAGAAAGGCAGAAAACACATATGACAGCTTAATGGGTTTGAGAAAAAAAAAAACAACAAACATGCCAGTGTTATATTTGCAGAAGCAAGGCAGCACGTCTTTAAATGACATAATGGGCTTCCTTTGTTAAAGCCTTCGATTAAAGGTCTTCCATGATTTTTAAACCAACAAAAGCCTCACTGGGCACTAAAGAATATTGTTATTATTATTGTTGTTTTTGTTGTTATTATGTATTTACACTGCAGTCACTCCTAAGAGTTCCAGACAAAGAGTAACAACTATACAAGAAACAAAAAGAACAAAATAAAACAGCTTTAATAGCAAAAGTCCGACTCACAGATAGCTTAAAAACAAGGTAATACACTACACTTCTGCCAGATGCCACCCATATACACATATATAAATATACATAAACATACATATGAAAGTTCCTCCATTAGAGAGAGAGCAGAACAACTTCTTTTTCTAAATATAAGCATAAAATATATGTCACAGCCTGAAATACATGTGTGCATTGTCATTATCATTTACTTCCAAAACTAGAACTGCTAGCTAAACTAAGGGGTACATGTGGGACACACAGTTACGCGGTATCTAGCTATTAATTTTGTATGAATTTTATGAATTGTTGCAGAAAACCATTAGCAGTTCCTTTAGAAGTTTTTGGTATTAACAATCATAAAAGCTAAAATAAAACCTGACCTTTTTTAGATAAGACTTTATGCAACAGTATTAATATAATATTTTTTTTTTTATTTTAGCTTATGCAGTCAATTTTTCCCAACACCTCTTTGTAGCATCTGGCAGATGTCATTGTTCAGTATTTTTATTCCACCAGTTTTATTTATTCTGCTTTCTATGGGTTCTTAGGAGCTGCAGTATGCCAGGATGATGCAATGTCTATGACAACTGCACCAATATAGGCAAAGAATGGTACAGGGGTTTGAAAGAGAAAGGATATTTTTAGAAGATCTGAAAAGGCTGAAACCACCGCTAAGCATCAATGCTAAAGGCATTCCATAAGGGTAGTGACTGAGTAGCTAAAAGTTTGACCTTCACCAGCAGAGCTGATAGTAGCCCAAAGCAAGATGGGTGAAATGGCAAATGAATAAGGAATTTGGAATTTTTAGGTTGCGATATTCTCCAAGCATTTTAAAGACAGTGAATAGACTAGTATATTCCATTTCCTCAGAATCTTAGACATATTTGTCCTGAGTTGAAGGTTAGTAACTGTGTGAGTAAACTGAGACAGATACATCCATCAAGGGAATAAGATATAAAAAGACAGGTCCTCTGCTGACAACAACAGTGCAGTGCTGCTGAGTCCAGTAGACTTGCTCTGACTTATGCAGGCTGAATATTTGGCCCAAACTTGGGGTAACTTTTGAGTTAAGAGACGTTAAGCCAATAATCAAAATGTTCAAAGAGAAAAGCAAACAGAGAAGGAGCACTGGTGTGAGAAAGGGAGAAAGAAGTGAACATGAAGTAGTTCCTGCAGAAGACAAAGGAGATGAGAATACAGCACCAGACACAGGTGATTGGGTGAGGCAATTAGCAAATGGTGAGATAACTAGAAACAGGACAAGGCTTTGTAACCCCACGTGCTGTAAGGGACTAAATCCTCAGCCGTGCCTTCCCTCTTTGTTTCCACTTTGAATTATTCCACATCCCAGAAAAGACAGATGAAATCCCACGTCCGGATCATCTCAAATGCACACAGAGACGCCTCAACACCAAGATTAAGTGATTCAATATAGAGTGTGCTTCCTACCCCAAAATGGCACAATCATACCAATGCAAGAAACAACCTGGATGAGAGAATCCAAAATGAATCTATTTCACAAAGTATTAAAGGTGGAAGAAGCCTAAAAACAAGTAAGGTGGGTGTTTGTCAAAGATACAGGTAAGATGTGAATCGACTGAGTAAAACTAGAGGTGAAATCGTAACCCATGATGTAAACAACATCAAGATCTCTGAAAGAGAAATTAAAACAGTGAAGAAATATCTGAGGTTAGCCAGGGCTGTGAGAGTGGGAAGAACAGAAGGAACTACTACAGGAAGTCACTGTACAGAGGCTATAGTGTGTGTAACAGGAGTCTGTGGGAGTTGATGGATTGCCACTTCACAGCTGCCGAGAAAGAGGAAATCTGGAGTCTAGCATCCGAAACGATATTGAACTGAATCTCAGTGCCGGTGATAGTTACATATTTGTAACCAAGAGCAGGACTCATCCAGTATTAACTGTATTGGGTTGTACATAAAGAACGGAGCTGTGGCTTCCAAGGCATCAACATTAAAAACACTAATACAAGACAACATAACTGAAAGCCCATGAGAGTAATCTCTTTTACATAATGTGTCTGTTTTCTGGTGAATTCTTTTGAGAGATTTGCTTCATTACCAGTAAAAAATAAATATTCAAAGAGAGAAAAAAAAAGTGTTCTTAATGAATTAGTCTGATTACTTTAATTACATTTACAATCTGTTTCTTTTAGTGCATGTTTTCAAAAAATGGCATATTCAGTGAAGGATTTTGCTCTGCTGTTGAGAGTGGATAGGAAAGTCTGATAGAAAAAACCTATATGCAGTGTTTGTGCAAACGTATTGGTTGTATATGTATGCACATATTGTTCATTGTCAATTCATTAAAGTTTACGTTGTGAATTAGAGTCCCTGCAGTCTTTTAGCTGCTGAGACTCAGCCTAAAATGGTTGTTGTCACTGGAGGCAGAGTAAATTTTCAGAAACATAACAATGAGGTATGTAAGAAATAAAGCAATATAATTTATTTGGAATGTATATATAGAGCACAATCCAGCTACTGAAAAATTGTTATAAACTTTGTTCAATTAGATTCTTTCACTCAAGTGATTTTTGTTGGCACTGTTGGACACTGAAACTATTCTATCAATGGGAGGAAGTATTTTTTCTGAACTGTTGCCTGCTTTTTGCATGCCCCAGTGCTCTTACCCAGACACAGAGAAAAGCCACCCTCCCTGCCATGCCACCCTGGCTGGGAGTAGAACTGCGTACAGGCACAGGGATCAGGGCTTGTGGGCTTAGAGCACAGGTAAAAGCCCAGATGTTCTGCTTGGCATTTACTCCTGACGATTCCTGGGAAAGCTGCCAGGTTTATGCTTAGCCATCAAGGCTTTTCCACAGAGACTGTGGGGAAAAAGTAGCCCTCTCTGGGTGAAACAACACCAAATCCACGAGGGGATCCTGAGAGGCAAAACTCAGAGACTTTGCATCCATCTTCCTTACAGCAGAGGTGGTTCAAGGCTCATTCTCTATTGCAGTTGGAATAACAATGAATTATTTATTTTAACTTTTTTTTTTTTAAATGATCCTTTTAATTTTTATTTTTGCACTTCTAATGAAAGGTTTGAAGTAACAATTTTTACTCTAGAGAATTCCTGGAAATTGCTCTGTGCTAATAGTGTTAGGAACATTTACCTGGGGAAGACAGAGCCTGGGTTAGTTAAAGGCATGTGATGTGCAGTAATAAGAGCCCGCTATGGGCTCTGCTTCCTTGGTTAGGAGCTAACAGATGTGCTGTGTGCCTCTTCCAGCCTGCATTATTCCCTTCCCATGGGAAACAAGATTTGGAAGAGGTATGACAAGTTTGCAAGTACCTGGGGAGTCTTGAAAAACACTTTCTCATCTAGGATCTGGAAAGTTTTCCCAGTTACTGCTGCATAGACAAAACCTTCAGCAGCTACTGGATAGGGAATATAAGCACCATGACATTACATGCATTCCCTAGGTGAATTTCTTCTTGTCTACCCTACACCTTCAAGGTGGACATGTGAAAACGTCTAGCATAAATATTCTAGGTGCACACACACACTCTCTCACACACACCTGCAAATAAATTTTATACCTTCTTTCCATTAATGTTTCTGTGAATGAAACCTCACTGCAGCAAATATTCACTAAAAGAAAATAGAAGTGGTCATAGTCACTGAGTGAACTCCTCTTTGATGTTAGAGAAACCTTTAACTAGCATTGTTCATCTCTTTACTCCAAGGTCCTTCGAGTCTGTAGGAGTTTTATCTGTACATGGACTAGTGAATTTGGCTCATAACCCTCCCTCTAGGAATTCCATATTAATCCAAAACTAAAACAAATTATTTTATCTGTGACATATGCTTCTTTCATTAAAATTTCCAAAGAGGTTACTCTGCAGAAGAATAAAAAAGGCTTTGAAAAGGTACTGCCTGAAAGGTTAAAATTTACATAAGTCTAGCATTATTATCATTATTAATACCTACACATACCCCTCACAAGCCTCAAGGTGCTTTACAGAATTAAATTATACCCATTTTCATGGGAGTGGGAAAAGTCCTGTCACCATCATGATTTGAAATGAGATTTTTCTAATGCCTTAGAAGTATTCAGATGAAAACATTTTTGCTCTACTGCAGGCATGGACAAGAAGAGTTCACAATTTTTATTGACCTTCAGCTTCCTTGCATGTAGAGGCCCAAGTTTATTGTACTCATCCCTTTCCCTTTTTCTTGTGCTCCCCTCAGAGATGAAGTTCCATCTATGCTGATCTGGGTGAGAACATTCATGGTGCAGGGTCTGGTGCCCTGTTTTCTGAGAACAGATCAAGCGTAAACGGGCTTTCAAGCACAGATGTACTTTTTGAAGTTGATCTTCAACTCAGTGTCCATTGGTATCTGATAGGCAATCTTTGACTTCTTAGTTTTCCCTATCTTCTCACTTTTGGAACTGTGGTTGGAGACCTTTTCTTTGTGAAAATGGCTGGAATTTGCAAACGTTGTTTTCTGATGTCTAAATTCTGAATTTGGTTGCATACCTATCTAGTGTAATGCTGATAAAAGAGATCAGGGCAAAAGAGATCACTAGCAGGAGCATTTTCTGAGGGAACGTAGAATAAAAACTGGGTGAAAACAGAAGAGTATGGATTCTCTGAATAAATAAATATCTTAAATGCAGCACTGAAAGCTAGCCATGCTATCACACAGAGCTATCAGTTAGTGGGGCTGAACTTTCCATGGAACCAGCAAACATGTTTAACCACATTGTAGTCCATGCAAATCTCTTTACACAGCTTTGAACTTACTCCCCTTTATTCCTTACCCTGGTTTCCAAGGAACTTTCTTTCACTCCTTAATTATTTGCTTTTGTTTGGTTTTATTCCGTATCATGGCATGATCTCTGCTGTAGGAGGGGCAAGTTCCACATCAGACAGCTCTTCCAACCAAAAAAAAAAACCCAGATAAACAAGCCTCTAGTCTGGAGGTATATGAAAGTTCTCCAGACAAGGTCTGCTCTCTGCTTGGGGTTCATTTTGCTTTCTGGTTCTCATATACAGAGGCCTGCCTGGGAAAATCAGACAGACTATGTCTGCTTTGAATTTATCAGGCGAACACACACAGAAAACAAGAGTGTTTAGACTCCAGGCTGCTGGTGAATGCTCAGAATTCCCCACTGTCCCAATGACTGTTGAGCTAGTTGGCACATCTTCAATAAAAAATTACATCAGTGATGCTCTGGAAACTCAATCGAGTCATAGGAATGACAAGAAAATAAGCAAATCCTCAGTGAAAGCTTTGGCAAGCATTCTCTACTTCATTTCAAATGTAATAGCAATTCTGGTCTCTAATTTCTATTTTATTTTTAGTGACGAATTACTAGTACAGCTCCTCATAATCTATTTCTTTCCATTTCTCAGACTCTTTTGGGGAGTGGTATAATTTTAGACTGTAAAAATATAAGCCATCTGGTTTATATATACTTGAGCCACTCATACACACATTTTTTAGATGTAAAGCCATGCCTTAAACAGAACTGGAGAAAGGCTGTGAGAAGTTTTGCGTTGTTGAGAGCCATTCTGACTCCACTTCATTGCCTCTCTAGGCATGCCTCCCAACTGACCATGGCGTAGACTCACTGGATAGTGTCACCTTGAGTCAGAGGTAGAGAGGACATCCATGGTGTGCACAGAAATTACTATGATGTCGAAACAAGCACTTAAAGAAGCTCTTTTTTGGGCTACCAGCCAATGTACGAGATTAAGCATTTGAACGGAACTACTGATTTTATTGTGCCCTAAGTGCTACAAATCAAAGGGAAAGGTAGTACTGTCTTGCTTCTTTTCTGCCCCATCAATTTATGGTCAGTAGGCTGGTCAGTGTGGCCAGCTGGTCAGTAAGTCCAGTATTTGGGATCTAGTTCCCAGCTTGATCCCAAAGATCGTAGCAAGCAAGCGATCAAGGCAGAAACAAACAGCACAGTCAAAACAGTGAGGAAGTGTGCTGTTAGTAGCTAATGAAATACAGTTGTCTGCTGCTGCCATTGGGCAAACACAGATTGGGGGCTTTCAGCACAGCTATACTATAGTTGCTCTAAATGGCTTTACAGCAATAATTGAAACACAATATGCAATTAAAGCATATTTACTGCATCCACTTGAAACTTGTGAAACCGATGAGGAACACATTCATTCAGTAAACCTATCTCACCCTGTTTGCACTGCTAGATGGGCTGGAAAAGACACAGACAGGCAAATTGCTCTGAAGAAAACAGCTCTGCCACTGAAAAATGTGTATTCCATCACCCTAAAATGCCTACTAATGCAATCACCAGGACAGAATCCAATGAAACATCAAACTAATACCGGCTTCACACAGGTTTATACATCTGCTACCAATCTGTTGTCCATTTATGCCCTGTTTATGGCCCAAGGGAGCAATTTCTGTGTGCAGGCTTTACTTGCAAGACTACTGCTTTGGAGAATGGCACTCTAAGGGTGCACATTACTTGACACAGGATTTTTTTATCTTCTCTTCTGCTCAAAAACAATCTAATTCAAGGCTCAGGAAAGATAGCTACTGACATTGACATGCATTAGATCAAACTCTAGCCAACCTACATGTTACCTAGATGCTGGCAATTAACTGGTACAACTCCTGCAACTGTTTTCAGAATTTGTAATCCCTTAATTTCACATTCTCTCCTGCCTTTGTATTTTCACTTCCAGTCGGTGATCCTGCACTTCATCTTAATAACTGGAACATATCTAGAATGTTGACTTGGAGTTGGAGTGTTCACTCTTGCTGAGAATGTGCCCAATGTGCATCCTGTGGACATTTGTGATAGATCTCTGATGAGTACAGGCATGCATTCCTTGCCTAATCAGAAACAGGCACACTTGCCATATTGCCAAGTGACAGTAATGCATAAAGGAGATGCTTGAGAAAATTTAGAGTTGCTCATGACTCCAGTGGTGTCTGAAGCCTGAAACAGAGAAACTTCTTTGTTAGTACAGTGCTCTCTGTTCTTTCTCTCTCCAGCATTTCTCAGTAGCCTGGAAAGACATCTTTGTGGAATAACAGAGCCTGGGAACTTTTTGTCTAGATGTCCATCCCCTGTACTTCCCAGGCCCTAGTCACTACAAAGGACGGGAGCTGAGGTGAGAAGGCATCACAGAACATTTGGTGTGCAATGTCACCATGTGCCTGATGGGCAGGCATGTTTAAAACTCCTCCCTGGTGGAACATTCCTAAACATTAGATTCTTGGATGATGGATTTATTTATTCCACCTTTTCCCATAATTGTCCATGGTCGATTACATACTGAGTAATGACTTAATCAACCAAGGAACAAGCCAATATGGCAAGAAGTCCTGTCCCTTATCAAGTTACATTGCAAGACAAAAGAACAGGGGAAGGCCACCTCCACAGTACTGGCCAACTTAGAGGGATGCAGAAACATATATGTAAGTTCCATGATCTTAGGAACAATATTGATTACGTACCATCTCCACTAAGCACAGACCCACAGTTGCTAAGTAAAATCAACAACATATAGAACACTTACATAAATCTATTTGTCCTCCGACACTTGCACAAAATTCCTCCCACTGTAATACTAGACTAAGCACTAACAATGAACATCATTAATTAAATTGTCTTTTAACGGCTTAGGAGGTAAACTCTGTAAAGAGGAGGAAAAGGACAGAAACTTGGATTTAGAAAAATAAAAGGAGGATTGATTTCACCTCATTTTAACCATCTAAAAGAAGAGCATCTGGTCTAAGCTCATCATTTGTGTTTCTATCAGCCCTTTTTAAACAAAGGAGTAAAACAGATGCTTGCAAAACATAAAGTTAGATTACCTTAAGTGAGAAGTAATTTTGAAACAAATATGCCAAGACAAGGACAGACTATAAAAAGAGCCATGCAGAGAGAAAGGAAATGCAATTTTTCCCTTTTCAGAAACCCAAATGTGAACAGAATAGCTTCTCAAGGCTCCTGCCTTCCTCAACATCTTGCTTGCCAGAATTCAAAGTTGCAGATATTGCATGCAACTTGTTGAAAGCTGAAACTAATAAAATGCACTTTTTTACTCTAATCTGAAGAAACAGCTCACCTAGACACTTGTCCCTGGAAGCCAGGAGCATCTGTAAACAGAACTGAAAGACGGGTGTAACGTGGCAGGAGCCACAACATTGTGCCATGGTCCAGGAATGGAGATCCTTTGGAGTCTGGGCCTCATACAGTTGGGACTCATACAATTGCCTCTGTCTTACTTGCCTGAGCTTCACATCTGTTCACCGGAAAGATCACTTGTTCAGACTCTCCTATCAAATTGGTGTAATGTTATTTTAAATCCATTAATTCCTGCCAGGACTTGAGTGCACTTTTAAAATCACCTCTGAAGTCTTTTGGAAACAAGAATTTCACTGACATCACAACCTGTGTTTAATTTATTAAACGGTGGGCTCAGAAACATTACAGAATGTGAAATGAACAATTTAGCTAATAAGGAAGAGTTTATACTATATGATATGAATTAACAGATCATAAAAAATGCATATGTATGTGACAATTTCAGTGATAATGTGATTTTGATCTGAAAACTGTGATTCTCTGTTCTCTGGCTGTCTGAGAAAAGAAATTATAACAAGCATTTTATGACTGGTGCATCTTCCTGCCCACATACCTGCTGCTTCTGTGACACCTGACAGAGGGAGGGTGAACACACTCTTTAAACCCGTCTTCCATTAGCATATCTCTCTATGTAGTTGCTTATTCACAAATACAGCAACCTGATGGGGCTTGTGACACTGCTAAGGGGAGAGATATCTGGCAAAACTGCTGAAAGCATAATAAGAGCAGACAATCTAAAAGACAACAAAGAAGCAGTAGGGCAGTGACCAGGAGTGTGTATTGATGCTGCTGTGAGTCTGAAACAGAGCATTTTCACTGCATGTAGGAAATACTCTGTTGTTTGTTTGGACCCCTTATGCCTTTGCATAAGACCTTTTGAAGCAGTAAATAAAAAGCATTCCATATGCTAAGAGATCTGCTAGCTGGGAGGCAGAAACCAAGTCAAAACCTTTTATGTGGTCCAGGCAGTAGAGGTGGAAACATGGCTCCATCCTTGGTTAATGTTAGTGTTAAGAAAAAAATGCCTCTCTTAGACTTTTTTTTTTGACAGTTCTAGCCTTTCTTTTGTGATGTGGAATGAAACTTTTGAAACAATTTTATGAAAGAAAGAGTTCAAGAGAAAGAATTCATGGAGGAGAAGGAGCCTAAGCAGTAGGATCCTTGGGATAGTCAAGCTCCTCCTTAAATAGGAAACCTGGGTTCAAAACCCTCACATAGATTTATATCTGCCTGACTATCAGGGATGGAAGTCTGTCTTCTCCCTTTATCCCATTCATACCTGAAAATTCATGGTGGATCTGAAAACTCCTATAAATGACATTATGTCAAGTCTATTACTCTCTTGTAAATCATTATGCCATTTACAAAGCAATGCTTTTCAAGTTCAAGAATTTTCTCCAAGATCAGTCTGGAGAAATAAATGGGAAGGGGTTATTTTGCACTTCTTTGGAAGGGTCTTTTCAGGATTCTTCACAGTTCGTTTTCCCAGCTGAATTGGATGGCTCCTCACCAGAGATGTGGTGAATAACAAAACTCTCCTCAGGTTACCCAACTGAAAAAGGAGTGCCTAGAGGTGGAAACAGAAAGTTAGGACTTGCAGTTCTTTTCCCAGTTTGGGATGAACTTCTGTCTGCATCTCTATCTCCACCACACCTGGACTCACCTTCTCATAACTTCCTTCTCTTGTCTGCACATTGTGAGACTTTGTTCTTCAAGGTTTGTAGTGCAGGCTCCTTTGCCCTATGGAAAATGAAGCATTATATATTGTGACTTTGTTTTTCAGTGGAAATAGTTTGGCAGACATCTCTTCAAGGACAGCAACTGTGCCTGTGTTAAGTTACCATTCTTTATCTTTAACATGTCCTGTCAGTTTCCTGGCAGACCACAGTAAATCTAAAACATTTGGAGTTGCACATATTATTTTCCAGACTGTCCTGTCACAGTTCAGGGCTGGAGCATAGCAAGTAAACAGATGTGATATGGAACTAGAGTTGTACTGTTGGACCAGCAACCTGAGATTTGACATTCAAAAATACACTATAAGCACTTGCTTTGCAATTTTATCCTTAAGATGTATAAGAGCCAAGGCGACAGTGTGCTGGTCTGTGAAGATTCTGCTCCAGTGAATAAAAAGACCCTTATTTACATCATCTGACCAATGTGCCTTGTGCAATTACTTTCCTACCCAAATAAACAGAGATGTTTAATTGAATGTGCTACAGGTTTGCTTCTGAAGATTTCTGGCACCTTCAAACAGGAAAGATTACCATAAATAAAACAGGTATCTGAAACAATGAGAAGCAATGACTTATTTTCCCAATTGAAGGAAATGACGAAGAGGGAGTTAGGATTATTTTATAATTTATAAATTGACATAAAGTGGATTATTGTCTCTATGAAGGACCTGTGGATTTCAGGTACAAGTAGGCATTGAGTAGGTCACCTGTTACTTCTTTTGTTGTCTCTTTGAGGAGTAAGTTATTAGAGAGTAGTGACTTGTTCCTAGTGAATATAAAATGAAAATATATTGAAGACTGGTGATTTTCGGATTTAAGGACTGACTATCCTCCTATTTTGTAGCATAAAAAAAAAAAAAAAAGAGGATGCAAAGAGGATTCATACAGTTGTGGAGTTTTGCTTTAAAAACAAAACTTCAGTTAAAAATGATTTAAAAAATCATGTTCCCAGATTGTATAACCTCTGCTAAACTTCTGGTATTTTTTTTTTTTAAAGGGTAGTTGAATTCAGCTTAAAAAAAGAAGCAGTGGTCTCGGGGAATAGCCATCAAGGATCTCTCATTTCAAATCAACTCGAAGTGAAAAATTGAAATGAAGGGCCTGGAGATGAAGAGCTGAGCTGCCTCTGAGCCAGGACACAAGTTACCCTATGAAAATCAAGAGCAAACAGCCCTGTGGTGTTTTTTATAGCATCTGCCTGGCAACTCTTTTCTGCTATCAGCTCCTGCCCACTGCTTCAGAAGGAAATTCTGAAAGAAACTGATGGAGGTTATGAAGGTATGATGCTGAGAAAGAGATTACATGCTGGAGAGACACGCAGCTGGATGACCCTCACTCAAAGTTATTTAAGTTCTGTGTGAAATAATCAGTACAGCAAAGATATTGGATAATCCTGTAGGTTGGCCGTAAGTTTCTGCACTCCACAGCTACATCTAGGACCGTTCTTGAGCTCCTGGTATTGTGGAGTCTGTGTCTGTATTGTTAAATTCCCTTCCTAACAATATATGGTGGCTAGATGCAAACAGTCTCTTGAGAATGACCCCTGTCTTGTGAGAGCATCCAAATTGTGTGTAGGACCAGTTTTGGAGCTGGCAGTTTTGGGGCAAATCATGCCAGGGGCCATTCTAACAATTTAACAGTAACAACAATGAAGTTCTAACGGCTGGAAAACACCCTTGGGCACTGAATTTAAGGGTAGGGCTATACACCATGAAAATCAGATTATTCTGTGCTTTTAAAAACCATAAATCCATGCCATAGTCCTCACCTTTCCTCACCCCATGATTGCTGTGGGAGATTTTTGTGCACTCACTCACCTGCAGACTTTGAAATCTGCTCTGATCATGCTCCAGTATTCTTGAACTGGTCAGTAGCTACAAGATAAGAAATAAAAACACTGGGAAGAAAATAGGAATAAAGGCATCATGCCAGTATAGCACAGCAAGAATCATGGGATTCTTTTCTTCAGTAGGGCTTCAGTCTTTGTTGTACAAGTCAAAAACATTGAACACCTCATGACTGACCCTCATGAGGAGACTGGGGAATGGGACCCTCAATCTAGTGAGGAACCAACCTCTCCCTTTCTCCCAATTTTGTCTGTTGCACATGGCTATCAGCCAGAGTGCTGCACCTGAACGCTGTCTAATGCTGCCACTCCAGTCCACTTCCAGCACAATCTGCAATAATAATCCACAGTATGCACGAGTATCCATCAAAATGCTAAAACACACATATGGTAACAAAACACTTCTGATGTTTTTCTACCAACATTCAAAACAATTTGGAGCATATCATGTATTTAAGGAAAGTTGTGGAAGTCTTGCTGAATGTCCTTTATGTTTTCCTAGTCTTTTTTTTTTTCCTTTAGCTGATGGAGTTCATTTATGTTTTCATAAACTCAGTGCTGCTTTAGGAATGAGGCTTCACACACTTAATAACTTAGTAATGAAGTTTCTAAAAGCCTGAAACTTTCTCCTTACAAAGAAAAAAATTAATGTAACTGATAGAGAAAAAAAACGGAATATAGAAAAATACCCACTACAGGAACAAGTATTTCTAGGATTAATCCTTTTCCTAACAACTTGAGGTCAAGGTAAGAAAACAAACACACTTCTAAAAGCCAGCTACTCAGCTGGTACACACTGGTGCAACTTGGCTAATGTTGGCAGAGCTACACCAGTTAACAGAACTGGAAAAACTGACCTATACCATCAATTCTCACTGATGAGAGGGCTTATTTCTTAATAAAACCTGAAAACACAGATAAACTAGTTATATGCATATATTAAGGTTTGCTTGTCTTGCTTTCTAACATAATGCAAGAACTATGTCTCTCAAATAATATTGGCACTTCTAATGTAGCTAGAACAGAAATCCCTACACATACGTGCACATGAATGTGATTATCACATATATAACATGCAAAATTTGGAATATAGATAAAGAGTTAACAATCTGACCTCTATTTGTAGCATGAAAAACGGTGCAGGTAACACCTTGAGAGACAACATCATGGATTTTTTGTTGTTTATAACGTTACATGTAACACAGTTACTCTCCTGCAGGTCCTGACTATTTGGGAATTTTACTCCTGTGAAAAGCCCCAACAGTAAGGCAGGCTAATGTGAACCAGTTGTTTCTTTGCCCCATGCTCTGCTGATGCTATGCAGAGTCATTTCAGCAGAGGACAACTATGCTGAGGTTGATGTAATCCAGAGAGTTTACTGTGAGTGAGGACAGACACTGCAGAACACACTTTGGCCAGAAATGAGCTTGAGTTAAAGTTTTGCCACATTTTGGGCAGGTTGGAAGACTTGCTGGTTATATTTCCCAGAAATGGTAGTTCTGGACAAAGTTCCTTTGCATGTGAGCTACAAGGAATTGATTACAACAAAGCAATAATGTGCTGAGGTGTATGCCTGTGTGTCTTTCCAGGTAAGTGTATATATATATATATGCATATATTTAAATACACATAAAACTCTTAACATAGTAAATTATTCTTCTGAATGCTGCTGTTTATACAGTAAATATTTACATTGGCCTGCCTAATCATATTTTATTAAGAAGGGACCTAGGTAGATCACTTAGTCCCTCCCCAAGCTTTGAATTGGGACCAAGTAATCTCTGAGAGATATTTGTCATATATGATCTTAAATATCTGTAGAGGCAGAGATTCTGCAGTCATTCTTACGACAATTTCCGGAGCCTAAGGTCATAATAATCTCATTCCTGAATGTGTAAGAATCTCACAGCACACAGTTCAAATTCTTTCTTCCAGAGTGCATTGACTTTGCATTTGCTAAAGCACAGAAACTCCCTGGCCATCATAATGACCACTCACTTGGTTTTATTGGATCCCTATAAAGCTCTTTAGTGAGGCTAGTAACACAATTTACGTAAATATCGGCATAACCTTTCAGATTTCCTACTTTGCTGATAACTGCAGGCTGCTTCTTACAAATTGCTATTACACATAACAAATATCATGACTGTAAGTAAACCTTTAGGCTATCTAGTACTTAACTTTATGTTATACTGGAAAAATAAATTATTTTTCTTCGTTTCCAACTTTTTGACAGTTCCAAATTAATGAAAGAGCCTGACATCTCATGCATGACTATTTCAATTCTTTAAAAAGTCTCCTGCAAAGATTCTTCTGAGATCTTTAGAAAGTCTGATAAATTGTAACTACTATTGTTCCTTTATCCACTTTTTAGCTGACATGTTCAAAAGATGTACCTGCCACTATTTTCTTTTGCAGAAACTACTTGTGTTAATCTAGATCATATGAAGTTCATGCAGGTGCTTGAAATCAGATTTCTCATTTTTGTTTCAACCGGTTATTTTTCCAATTATTTTTTGATCAACTTTTAAAAATAACGACCTTTGAATGAGTTTAAATAGCTCCAACTTGTATTCTGTTTTCTTACAAAAGCCTATATATGGAAACAAGTGAAAATGATCTTCGCTTTGCACACACCTGCTGCATTTTACATTACATATCTTGTCTGGATAACAAAGACTATAAACTTGTCTACACAGCATTTCATAAAAGATTCAAGAACAGAAGAACAAATAACAAAGGCCTGTTCCAGTGCTTATTAATTCACATCAAAGTATGAATGTTTAATTCAAATACCTGACCAAGGACTGGGAAAAGGGAATTCTGTGAAACAGCCACATGCCCAGCTTGGCAACTAAAAGCTCAGAAATCACCATCTGTTGCTTAAATAAGACTTGATATCATAGACAAATCAAAAGAAAGAAAAAAATATCTCTCAAACACAAGAGTTTTCAAAGGGAAAAAATGGAGAATGGTGATTTTTGGGCCTCCCGGTAATAAAGTGAAAAAGAGCAATTGTCTTCAGTTGCCTCTTTCTGGGTCACCTCCAGCATTGCTCTTGTGTGGGCAGGGTACAGATGTTTTGCCCAGAGTTTGGAGCTGCAATTTGGCATTGCAGGAGATATGCAAAACATCTTAGGGGCTGCAGGCCTTCGGAAGTTCACTCTGTGCTGCTCACGTGGTAAATCACTGGCTTTTGCATGTCACAGGAATTGCCTGACAGCCGGCGTTTCTCCCCTCCAGGCTGCTGCTGGAATTCTTCTCCTTGCTTACAGGAACACATGCTCAAAAAAAATCAACCACCCTTCTCTGCTATTTGGCACCTAAAGCCTTATTTTAATTTCTGGGTGCAGTTTTTTCTCTGAACATATTGCAAAATACCAGCACATTACCCATCTGTTCCAACTTGGTGTCTTCAGGGCTGAGTGCTGTAGAGGAAAGGTTATCATTAACTTGCCTTTAAAAATTTGACTTGATTACAAAAACAGTAAGTGGGGAAATTCATTGTATTCTGTTCACAGTGCAGGTTATCACCCCTCATTTTAACAAAAAGGGCTCAGGGACAAAATCCTCACTACTGCCTGAGGAGTTTGAGCAATCCAAACCAAATCCAAGAAATCTTCCCTTCCGTTTTGGTCCAGGCTTATCTTTGATGCAGGCTCTTAGGAATTCCAAAAGCCACAGCCAGACCTGGGGTTTGCGGAGTGATTATATGCACACAAGTTGACTGAGGAGTCTTTGACAGGTTGGTGGACTTCAGAGACCCTAACATAACCAAGCATGAACTCGTAAAACTGGTCGCCTACCAACCAAACCAGTACGACACAGGCTTCTCAGGACAATTCCTGATCCAGCTGAAACAGAGAGAGGTCTAGTCATGGTAAACAGGCCCACTGAGTTTCACCTGTTTTAGCTCACTGAGCACATTGGAAGGTCATTGGGATATTAAGTTTCTGCTTTTTCTACAGGCATGGCATCCCTGCCTGGTTTGGGTTCTGCAAATTTTATTCTGTTATTTTTACAGCCTTGTATGAACTTGCACAGCCTAAATGAGGCACAGGACGTTGCCCTGGGCTCCTCCTGGCTGCTGGTGAATCACTTGACAGTGAAGAGCTCTCTGCTCCAGGACATACAGGGCTGGGACTGGGCTGTCTGCACCACCCAGACCAGGCTCTCGGATCGACCTGGGACCCTGGCATAGGTGATAAGCCCAAGAGCATTCACAGCAATGGCTCCTGAAGCTCCAAACAGCACAAGACTCCAACATCCTACAACCAGCCAAGGGACCAAGAGTTTCGGTGTGTCCCAGCAATGTCTGGGTTGATTTTAAAATGTGTAGAGAAATCCATCTGATCTTAGGAAATAAACCTCATCTCCTATTTAAAAAAAATGACAGAACTTCCCCTGAAATACTTCCAATCACTGCCCTTGTGACTTGAGAAATGTTTTCTCAAGCACATATCTATAGGGAGCTGTAATAAGATTTTGTAATTTTTTGCAAGACTTTTAATAAAAAAGTACATTGACAATTCTGTAAATGCATATATGTGTTGAAGTATGCACATGTACAAAAATATATCACATATACATCACCTATGTAAGTGTATATGGGTGTGTGCATGTGCTGCTGGGTAGGTACCTATGGATGCGGGTGCACATCTTTCTACTTGTCAGTTCAATCCAATGTAACAAAAACAGGGTCATTTCAAAGACATTATATTCCCACAAGTGTTATGAAAATCAGAAGCTGGGTGGAGCAAAAATAGACTAGGGTTACATCCACAGTGGTGAATTAAACATGCCTCGTACTGTTCTCTGCTCCTGAAGCCAATTGGCACAGAACAAACGGCTCCACACTATTAAAGTTTCTTACCCACCCAAAAAAGGTGACCATGTCCAAGTATCTATTTTGGTGGACCATGGCCTTTTCTGACTCCTAAGCAGTTCCTGGGAATTGTTTAAAAGAGTGCTAGTTTTCTCTGGTCAAAACTATGCCAGCCAATATTCTCACAATTTAACAGCATAGTTGGTCAAGTTCCAGTGCTTGGGAACATTCCCTAGTATTGTTTAATTTATTAGTGTAGATGCAACTTACGTGCACACCCAACTGAGAAGCAGGCTGTTCTGTTAATTCAGGCTTTATTAGACACCATATTATGCCCAGAAGAGAGATGTTGTGAATGCCCCAGCAGAGGGGAACAGCTAAGATCCCGGATCAGACTTTGCTAGATGTCAGAGGAGACAAGGCAAGGCAGCACAAATCAGTAGGGAACGGGGCTGTATTAGTTCCACTGCTCACAGCTTTGCTTGTTCCTTCATGTAACCAGTCACTACACTGGCTGCAGGGAAGGCATGCAATCAGTGTTGAGAGAGGTTGTCAGATGGGCTCTGAGAAGTGCTTACACTGAAATGGCTTGTGATTTCCCAGGGATAACAGAATCCCCTTCTTTGTGCAGAGGCTGCCTGGAAGTCGGCAGCCCAGACACCTGTCTCATTTGCGTGCAGTGGCGCTTTTTTTTTTTTTTTTCAATGACTGCTACAGGCAGTGCTACAGAGCACCTGAAAGTGCCTGTTCCTGGAGCACCATGCACAAGAGTGGCAGCAAGGCTGTCAAATGTATATCTACAGAAAAAGATGCATGAAGAAAACTGAATGAAGGGCTGAGAAAATAATGGGTCAGCAAGGATGCCATGAAAGGGACAAAACCTTATGACTTCTCAGGGAATGAGGATTCCCTTGTTGCCCTTGTTGTCCCATTGGTCCTGAGAGTACTCCTCTCCTTGCAGTTCTCCAGCACTTGCTCCGTGTGGGAGCTGCTGTTCGCACAGAGGGAATACCTGTGCAAGAAGTCTGTACCACACAAACACCAGCACAGACTTGCTAGACTGATGTACTTCAGGTCAAAATTGAGAAAAAATGAAGAAAAAATTAAGTTATCAACTAAATAATGTCATGGAAGCTTAAAGCAGAGTGAGTCTAGAGACACGTGTTACCAGGAGCAGAACAGTGGGAAGAGATCAGTCAAAATACACAGCTATCTGTAGGACAATGGTGGTGAGAGGCCAAAATAAGACTGTAGTCCCCATCTATAGGCCAGGAACCACAGAATCACAGAATCACAGAATG
>NW_010121906.1:0-3923 GCF_000699245.1 Pterocles gutturalis
GGAGGGAGCCGGCGGCTGCCCGACCCTGGCTCCGCGCAGGGGCTCAGGGACACTTCGGCGCCTGCTGGAGTGACAGAGGCCCCGTGTAGCGGCGCTGTGCCGCCGGCTTTGCTGGCTCCTCCGTGGAAAACTGCAACAAAAGCGTTACCTCGAAATAACTAAGTAAAAGCCACTGTGGGGACAAAGTAAAGCCCTCCCGTGCTGAGGGCACACGTGTGTTCTGTGTGGGAGCTGGCCTGTCTCTGATCAGGCGGACACCGCCTGGGGCTGGCACTGAGTCGGGCCTGAACGGCGATCTGCTGCTCCCAGCGCTCGCTGCTCGCTGGCTTCTCGCCTCTTACTCGCAGTAACTTCAGTCTACTTCCTTCCATTTTGCAGGACAATGTGGGCCTGTTTCCTGAGGCTTGTCTCGGAGACACAAACTGTGTGTGTTTTAAAGCTGTCTCCAGTTTTCATGCAAAAATATCTATGGGACTGACAGACCAGAGAGAATGGTTCTGAAGTACATAAGAAAACATGTAAAACCATAAAAACTTGGGTGCAAACGTGTAACTTTTTCATCGATTTACCATGACTCTGCAAGCTGTTTGGCAGAGGGATACCTGTTGTGATTCCTAAGAGCAGGAGAAAGGCATCTGATTCCTGAAGCCTGTTTATCTTCACCCTCTCCAAACAAGCTGTGGGTTACACTCCAGAAACTCACACTTGAATTTTCTTGTGGCAGTTCCTTGCATCTTCCCTCTGGAAGTCTGTTTTTCATCTTCTAATGCTCCTGGACCCATCCATTCTTACCTATTCAGACAACTAAAAGTATTTTCTTTTAGTAATGTATCCCTTCTGTGGATAAAGATTGCTCTTAAGATCTGTTAACAGACAACTACTAGATTACAAAGAAGAAGTAGTATCTCCTTAGGTTATTGTATAATCTTACAATTTTTCCCCTGTGTGAATGTGTAAACATTATATCATACAAAATACTTTTAAGTACATACTTTTAATTTCCTTTGCAAAAGTTAGCCATATTCAGAAGATCTCAAAAATAGCTCACTATAAATTTACCTATTTCAATTTGTCTTTCTTTTCTCATAGGAAGTTCAGGTATGTGAGGGATAGGAGGACAATATGAAAATTAACTCATTCAGAAAAAATACCAAATTCAATATAGTAATTACTAATATCATTGCTGTATCACTCAAAGTACAACACATTTATAATACTAATTACTTTTTTTTCTGTTATTTGGAGTATATTTGCTGCCAGAGGGAAATGTGTGTTTGATTTCAGCCCACATGTTTGTTTGTTTAATTATGGTAATACCATGCAGCTGGCAAGAGAGATTTCATACCTGTATCCTCCTTTATATGCTATTCAAGTACTCCTTTTTTTTCCTTTCCAACCTAAAATAGCAACACTGGAAATATACAGCTGGTACAGTGAGGTTGTGTTATGCAAATGGACTCAAAATTACTTTTTTTTTCTTTTCCAACTGAAAATAGCAACACTGGAAATATACAGCTGGTACATGAGGTTGTGTTATGCAAATGGACTCAAAATTATTTTACAGTTCTTGTAGCTTCCAGGACAAACTTCTTCAGGCCTGGATGATAGCCAGAGATGTATTTCTATATGTGCATGTATAAAACGACTGACTTCAGATTCTTAAATATCTTTTTTTCCTTGGTTGTGGAAAAATATTGCTTAGGCTGCTTTTTTATTAAAAGTCAGGTCCAGTTCCTCATTTCTGCAGAAGCAAGCTTAAATATGTCTTGAATAAAGAGGCACTTTATTAGAAAATGGAAAGTCAAGTTCTAAAGACATGATGAGTGCTAACTCTGTAGTCTACACTGAATAGGATATTGTCATAATGCATATTTCTGTATCTTTGTAAAACTGTATGTAGGTATCAGATTTACATAATTATGGCACTCCAAAATATCTTAATTATGTGTATGTTCAAAAAGTATCACATCTAATTGACCTTAAATTTAAAAAAAAATAATATTTTAGGCTCCCAGTTTGGCAGTGGTCTCCACATAGCAAGCTGTTAAAAAAAAATAAATGTCCAAGATTATGTAATAATCAGGGAATTACATCAGCAGGTAGGCCAGCTGATCAACTGTTAATGTTCATGGGATCAAAAGTCCGAAGCCTCTGAAAATCATGTAGTGTGGACATCAAGTCCTTAGCACCAACAGTTCTTTTCTACAAATGTGTAGAAAATGTGTTACATTCATATTAATGAGTGTAGATATAACCAAAGAGCATCAAAATACAAAAATGCTTATAATGTGATAAACACCCAGAATGTTTTCTGGAAATCTCTTTTCCATCCATTCATTGCAGAGATTATTCAGTACACTTGCCTTCAAGTAGTCAGCAATATTATGGTGACATTTTTTCTTTTTCAAGATGCAGTAAGGAGATTCTAAGATAAGCTAATTCTGCATCTAAAAAGTAGATTTCTAGAGCAGAATGAGTGATTTTAGATCCCCCTTTTATATTGAGAGAAGCAGGCAAGTCATTTACCTCATTTTAGATTTCTACATTAGGATGGGATAAGGAGCATCCAAGGCTTCATTGTAAGGGAAACCTAGAGAGAATGGTTCAGATAAACTGCACCTTAAGTGTCTTGTTGTATAGTATCAACCTTAAATATGACTACAGATTGTTGCTGTGACTACATTTCTTAATACTGGCCAGATTTTAGGACCCTCTAGTACATGCTGCTAAATACAGCTGATGCAACTTTGTTCCTGTTAAAGTGGACTAGAATCTTCTGTTTCATCTTTTAAAAGCTTTCTAGAAGTGCCTAAGTGACACAGAAAAATTCACAAGGGTGAATGGAATGTCAAGGATACACGCACTTCTACAGAATTTCACTGAAAAAGTTAAAAGCATGTTAATGTGAAACCTATGCATGTTAAGGAGGTTCTCCAGAAATGTCTCTCCATCAATATCTGTGTTTTATTAAAGCTAAAAAAAAGGATACATTTAGGTCATACAGTGTAAGTATCTACAGAGATGTAGTTTTCTGGAAAACAGGCATTTATTTCAGAAAGCTGTCTATTGTTCAAATTACACAAAACTCATATCAAAATAATTCCTTTTCCTGTTTTCAAATCAAGCCCTTGCCCATTTCATTTCCAGTGCTTACAGCTTTTTCATTTGGTCTTAATACTTTTCTCATTTTATAAAATTAGTTTTATTAATTCTTTCTAGACATTTTAAACAACATTTCAACTTTATTTTCAACCTAAAAACCTTCCTTTTCCTATTTTGCTGGTTTAACTCTTCTGTGTGCTGGGGGAAGGGGGACTGTAACTTTCAGCTTTTGATTACTTGTTATTTTCTGCAAGTGTTAGGATTGTATCTGTGGCACTTTGTCCTTTTTGTAGGTCTGAAGGCTCTTTTTTTTGTGGTAGCATTATCAACAAGCTTGTAAAATTAAAGTCTTAAAAGTTAAGATCATAGTTAGAAGGGACCTTTAAGATCATCAAGTTCCAACCCCCCTG
The DNA here is from genome assembly GCF_000699245.1 of Pterocles gutturalis. NCBI lineage: Eukaryota > Metazoa > Chordata > Aves > Pterocliformes > Pteroclidae > Pterocles > Pterocles gutturalis. Next base: position 3,513 of record NW_010121906.1, read on the forward strand.
CCATGTGCAGGGACACCTCCCACTAGCCCAGGTTGCTGAAAGCCTCATCCAGCCTGGCCTTGAACACCTCCAGGGATGGGGCATCCACAGCTTCTCTGGGCAACCTGGGCCACTGCCTCACCACCCTCACATGAAAAAATTCTTCCTAATATCTAATCTAAATCTGCCCTCTTTCAGCTTAAAACTGTTACCCCTTGTCCTGTCACTACACTCCCTGATAAAGAGTGCCTCCCCATCTCTCCTGTAGCCCCCCTTCAGGTACTGGAAGGCCACTATAAGGTCTCCCCAGAGCCTTCTCTTCTCCAGGCTGAACAACCCCAACTCTCTCAGCCTGTCCTCGTACAGGAGGTGCTCCAGCCCTCTGAGCATCTTTGTGGCTCTCCTCTGGACCCGCTCCAACAGGTCAGGTCT
>NW_010121906.1:4015-12703 GCF_000699245.1 Pterocles gutturalis
AGCTTCTCTTGATGCAGCCCAGGTTACGGCTGGCTTTCTGGGCTGCAAGCACACATTGCCGGCTCATCTACCAGCACCCCCAAGCCCAGATATACGATGGCACAATTAAATTACATTATTTAATCATGCTATGTGAATGTATTAATTGTACAAGATCATATTAATATCACAAGTTAGATGTCAGTTAATGAAAAGTATCCTTATCTGTACACTACCCAAATTTTACACAGCATGTATTTTCTAAATTTATTTTGTATGAGGAAGCATTGTCCTGAGTTAACTGCTGCAAACTGGAAACATAGATGCAGGAAGGAAGGTATTTTCAAAACTAATAATTCTGTGTATTGAGCATGGGAGAATCATGCGCTGATTTTCTGAGATTATGAATATTCACAATTTCCACAGACTTTAAATTAGGTGCCAAATCTTTACCTCTTCTGTAAACTCTATTCTGGAAGACTGCACCTGGAGTATCGCAATTAGGGAAACACAGTTAAGAGGAAGGACATGAACATTCATTATTGCTTTTTATGTAAGGTATTTTAAAATCATTCTTGGATTTAAATGTATTTAGGAGCTAACAATTTCCAAGTCCCAAAACTCTGTAAAATCTGGATACCCTTTTTATCAAGTTTCTTTGTCAAGACTGGCCAGAGAATTACCACCTGAAGATACACAGTGGGGTATTACAGGAGTCTGAGATGAGCATCCTGTGAGCTCTACCGCGTGTGCTGCTCAAGTCATCTCATCACTCCCATAGTGCTGCCTGCATATCCAAAAGAAGAGAGAGCTTCTCCCAGAGTCCATTAAGAAATAATTTCAATGTATCTGCTCAGAACAAGATTAAAACTTGTGTGTATGCACCAGTGCTTTACATGAGCAGATACATTTTTTATGCATCAGTGAATTTAATTCAGTGCTAAACCTGCTCCTACTTGCTGAAACCCAGATGTTGATCAGGTGAATTAAGCTGTCCAGACATGCCCAAGAATACCAGCTAAGAAAGTTGCCATTTGACAAAGCTTAATCAATTAACGGAGTGTTCAGCAACCTTAGCCCTGTCTTGCCACATTTCTTGATGTCAGCAAATGCCCAGACCTCCTTTAAATCCTGATTAACCTAGGCTCTGTGTTATCTTTTTAGCAGCTGCAGCTGGTGGAGTCACAGATGGGTGACACAGATGGAAACTCTGGAAGTTTTCATAGGATGGTCCTATGGAGAAGTCAGCTTCTTCTCAGTAAATGCCTATCAATTCTTTATCAATTATTGATTACAACAGTGAGCTACACAGGTTAATTTGTAGTATATGCATATGCCACCTTAAAACTTTGCCACACCACATATACAAATTTAATGTTTCTATGATTACATCTGCTATCAAGTCTGTTGATCATTCTAACCAGTATTGCAGTATTTCCTGAAATTCCCCTGTTGTTTATATGCATTTGTTTTATTTGATACTTCTGTTTGTCTGCCTGTATTAACTTGTTTTCTTTTCTCTTGTACTATAAATTCTTTTGTCAGGAGCTGTCTATTTTATGTTTATGCTACATCTAACACTGTATTATTATTATTATGGTCCAAAATTAGGAATCCCACAGGCCTATGATAATACAAACACTGTATGAAATATGCCACTATGTGACCTACTGCTCTATTTAGAAGGTGTTTTAAAGACTGCAACCTGAACTGACAGTAAATAGCACACATTCCTCACCACCACCATTTACTTTGCAGATGCCTTCCATGTTATGTATCTGCTCTTTTTGCCTCCAATTGTAAATCCCATTTTTACAGTAACAGATCCTTTAGCCTTTTTTCATGTAGAAAAAGAGAACATTTGCTAAATTCTGAGCAAGCTACCTGTCTCTTCTTCCCTTGCAACCCCATTCTTTAGTTTGCGCACAGAGTTTACACTGGATTATTCACATTACATTCATGTTACATTAAATTTTCACTAAATGAGATACTCAGTCTGAATAATTGGTGCAGATAATATTAATATATTTTTTAATAAAAAGATAAATGAAAGCAGGAACAAACCTTTATTTCATTACAGCTATTTTTAATTTAGACTTTTATTGTGGCTATTTGTCTTTCATGTGATGACGTACAAAATATGAGTAGAAACTGAGCATACCTTTTGTGATTATAAAAATACACAGTAATAAAGTATTATTCTTACAGCTTTCATTTTTTAAAGTTTACAAAGAATCTTAAATGTATGATTATTTTATCTGCTTAAACCCCTTTAATTCTTGCTAAGAAATGAAAGCTCACTGCAATCAGGTCCACTAGATGGCAGTGCTGAATATAAAAAAATAGTTTAAGAGTTTTGAACTTGAACAACCTACACCAAGACTAACAAAATTACCTCTTTTTGCTCACGAAATGGGAAAATAAACAGGAGTTGAACTCTCCCAGACAACATTTATTAGATAGCCATCAACTGCTTAGTTCAACTCCCAGATTTGTTCTGTCCTTCCCCAGGACCTGAGATTGCTTGAAAAAAATTCACAAATTTAATTTTTTCCTTCATTATTAGAAAGGGACACCAACTTATTTTCATGTCACTGTAGCTGACCAGTTAAATTATCCGTATGTAAGAGCAACCCTAGATAATTTTCCTTTCCTATAGTTTTTGCCAAAAATTATTGCTAAAAAAATAATTGTTCTGTAACATTATTGAAAAATAAAATTGCATATTTAGAACTTGTATTTAAAGATCAATGAGTTGTAAAACTTTTATAGTGCAGTAACTCTGAATCTAAATGATTCCACTTTCAGATATAAAATAGCTTTATATGTGAGGTATCAAAATACTAAAAGCTTTTGGAGCTTTCATTTGCTCCATTACAAGGTTGTATATCCTTCCTGTTCAGTGAGTGTTATCAAATGTACAAATGTACACCTCGGGTACTTACTTGCTATGGGCTGGGTGGAATTAGATATAACTATTTACTAACAAGTAATCTCGCATTTAAGAGGTTTCAGTGCTCCTGTCTATCACATCGCTAATCTAAGCAAACTGGGAAAAAGAATAAAAGAACTTCTAATGAAGTTCCTGTGTGACTTTTTTTCCTGACTTGCTGAAAATGGAGGAGTCCTGGCTGGGTCATTACCTGGCTGGGTTTGAATTAATTATTGGGATTTTGCTTTCATGTTTTTAATTTGAAAATGAAACTACCCCTGAAGCTAACTATAGTAAATAAGGTATTGTTTGTAGTTTTCATGCTTTAGCTTGTATACATAAAATCCCAAAGATATTTATGTTACAAAAGTGCAGTAAGAGCTGAGAACACAGAACTGTTAAAACATTATAAATCATCCGTCTGCTGCATGAAGAAAACACAAGAGCCACGTGAGGGCACTGTACACAATGGAAAGAAACTTGGCAATGTCCAGGGTAAGTTACTTTACCTCCACTGATTCATGATAAAGAAACACATTTGTTTACACTATCAACAGTGAACTAAACAAAACTAAACACTACAACCACACCAATATTATTATAAACTCCTCTCCTTCCCCTTTAATTCAGAAATTGTGTTATTGCCTTCAGATAGTGATTCAACCCCCCTTTTTAGCAGTATGACTGCTTTTTATAAAAGATTAATAGATCATGTACACCATAGTAAAATCACACTGAAAATCATATTAAAATAACCTTCACAAGGAGATGCTTGTAGCACAAAGAAAAAGTATTGCTCAACAGACACTGCGAGAGGAAGTCTGCCCAAACAAGTAATATCCATCTTCACTAAAATATCATAAATAGGAAACGTCTAGTGCCCATAATTTCCAAATTAAACTAGACATCATTCCACTGACAGTTTCCTCTGGTTTTTTTTTGATAAATGATTTTATAAATCTCTATATTTGTCTCTCAAATCGTTCAGTAAAACACATTTTTTTGTATTTAATGGAGATTGAAACCTCCTGTAATGTACAAAAGTGGCAGATAAATAGAATGAGAAAAAAACAGGTCATAAGTAAGCCAGCTGGCAAAATAGCATCATCAAGGAGATAGATTAGTTGAGCCAGCATTTGGTAAGAAATCTCCTCTTCAGGAAAAATATGTTGCTTTAGCCATTTAAGTGTGTTACTGGTAGATTAAGAACTTAGAACTCTTGACATGAAAGAAATAGAATAGCCAGATACTCTCCTGTTATACTGAATACTATTCCATGTAGTTATTTTTCACTTGTATCTCTTCCTTCTCTTCATAGTTCCCAGACATGTCTACTTTGTGGCTAGTGAGCTTCATTTATTCAGTTGCTTTCACTTATCATTTTTTATTCCTCATTCTTGCTCTTTACTGTCATTTATAACCACTTACCACCAACAAAGAAACGTGCTCCCCCATTGAAAACAACCCACAGGTGCTAGAAAATCTAATCTACAGACAGACAGTTAACCAAATGCAAATTCTTCTCAGTATTTTTCTTGTATTTGCATTTCATATTTTTGAATGAATATGAGATCTTTATATGCATGTTTTTTACTGTGTTATCTGCATGGCTGATGTCATTCACCTCAGTGTAAGCTAGTTTCTCAATGTCTCTGTTAGTGCCTGCCACATTACTGCATTGGTTTACCTTGCTTTACAGGATAAATCTTTTGCAAAGTATGATTGTCCAACAGCAGTTTGTGGTATGCACATTTCTGTGGTTCAGTACATTCACATTGATCTGCCTGAGCCTTTTTAAACGTTTCAGGAAGCTTTTCATATTGGCAAACTCTGTTTTCTGTGTACTTCTTTTAACATAGCCTAGTCAGAAGAGTTTTAATAGGAAAGTTTTATATATTTACATTTTGAATAGAACTCAAGCAGTTGTTTGGAAAGTGACATCGGTTAATATTCATCTTGTAAATAAAAATAATGCTTCATACAAACCTTATACTTTTCACCAAAGAAGTTCACAGTTCTCTACAAACATTAATAAATTGTAAATGGTTAAGAATACTGGGAAGTACATACTACGCTCATGTTATGAGTAAATTATTATATAGGGAAAGTTCATTATTCAGCAGAGAAAATTAGAAAATTTCATGTAATAGATGTCAATTGCCATTCTTCTTTTCTGCTGCAGCAGAAATATCATCATTCATGTATCTTGAACTCACCAGTCAATCAACATCTCACCTTACACTGTTACCTAGTGAGAATGTTTTTCTTGCTGTAATCATTTCTCTCATGAAATGTGTAAACAACAAATGAGTAAGCAGCAATTCATAGAATGTCAAGTTTTTTGCCAAACTATGGGTTTCCCCAATTTTTCCTTCATTCTGGTTCCACTGTGTGGGGACACAACAGTGCTGGAGACCTGACCTAGGAACAGGAGATGAGAAAAGAGACACTCTGAATCATGTCAGCTCTCCTTCTCATAAAGCTTTTCTTACTAACACCACAGCAAGTATCTAACTACACAGTCACAAGTGACTGCAGCTTGGCTGCTAGTGTGCTCTGGTTTACTTTGGCATGTTTTGGTGCATCAGTAAGTACTCCTCCTTCCAAACTACAGAACATACCAAGATAGTAGTATATCACTTGTGATTCCTGTTTAGTATTTATAAAATTAGATTTCTGATTACAAATCCTAAGGAAAGTAAAAAAAAACAAAACCAAACAACCTACATTGAATTGTTGTATTTCAGACTGTACATCTGTGCTTTGGGGTATAAAATATTGTAGCTTTACTGCAAGTTATTATCCAAAATCAAATCATTACAAGCCCAAGAAAATCAAAGCAACGATACTTAAAAAAATGGAACTACATTAGCACTTGATACTCCCTTTGACAATAACCTCCAAGACTTCCAAATAAAAAAATCCTGTTATTTACATGATACAAGGCAGTGTGGACCTAGCAGAGGCACTGCAAAGCCTCACAGCTGTTAGGCCAGACTTCTCACTAAGCCATACCTGGGACTCCTCAAGGCTATTCCTTCTTGTGCTTCTGGCTTCTGCAACCCACAAAAGTCAAGGTAGTACCTTAGCACAGCACTAATTTAGGCAGTAACGATTTTCATAGGTTCCAGGGATGGGCAGTAGCGAAAAATAAGAATAAAAAGATCAATAATTTCCTCTTATATTACTCAGACAGTCACTCAGTTTTACTTCCATCTTAACGTAGTTTAAGAAAGGAAACATAACTAAATACTTGAAAAAAACAAATTACAAAGCTTTTACCTTTTACAATATCGTTCAATATCTGCCTTTTTAAGGGTATGCCATTTCTATTTGTAAGCCAACTGAAATGCATATCTTTTTTTGCATTGCTAGCAGTTTATCAAAAAAGAATAGGTAAAATAAATGATTAGTCTTATATTTTACACTCATCATAGTGTACTTCTTGCCTAATCTGTTCTCTGGTTTGGACAGGTCAGAGTTCTGTTGCAGCATGAGGGTATTGGTTACTTCTGCCTTTCATCACACTTACAAAATAAGTTGTGAAAACGATGGCTGTGTGTTGACCGCACTCTCCTGTGACCATTCTCCAAGTGCTGCACTTGTCCTTCTATTCTGTTAGAGGCAAGGAAATAATAGATGTAGGGTTATTTAACGACCAGCTAAAACTTGAGTGGTCTGCTAAGGAATCTGTGGTACAATTACTTCATGGTAATTCAGTCTCTTCTAGGTTCATATATCCAATAAGTAATTAATTTATGACCTATGACAATAATTATAAACATTCAGTCTTTAAGAAGACAAAGATGTAGACAACAAATATCAGATTGTGTAAGCGAAGAAAACCAGAACACTGTTAGAAAAGCCTAACAGTGAGCTTCCGTAAGTGTTAGGTGAGAATACATTTACTGAACATATTTTAGCTAAGCATTCAGTGGGAATTATTTCTTGCATAATAAACTACCTATAATTTTCTTTATATAAATAACATTTAGGGCATTTCAGACATAATTTGAATAAAGGTTTTTCTTTAACATTTCTTTAACCTAAAAGGTATATTTCATCATGTTTAGGATGTGTAGGTGTGGAATGGGCTGAAAAGAGATATACATATAACACACCAAATGGTTCTAGGATGAAAAAAAAAATCACAGAACAAACATTTAAACATCAGTCAAGATGCTATCTTGACCAACTTCAGTAAGCCATGTCAAGAGCAGAAACTGGTTAGTCATCTTTGTATTACCAAGGACTAAACCACTTTGGCAGTTCATTCACTCCTCTGATACACCTCATTAAATTATCAGAGAGAAGAGATATAAATCGTAATAATTTCTTAGTTAAACATTTCAAAGCTGCTTCTGACTTGAGAACTAATAGAAAATAACTGCTTTTCCAAATTCATGCTCTAAGAGTTCAATGGAAATTCTCAGCTTCTTTATAAATAACTCGCTCTAGTGGTTTCTGTTATTTAACACACTCATTTGAAATTTCTTCCTGTTTGTAATCACACTTCTTCCTTCCAAAATATTTTTGAGGTGCTACTAGTATCACAACAGCTACTTTTGGCTTTTTGATTATACTAAGCAAGTTCCTCCAAAGCCTTCATCAGACTTATTCTCAGTAGTTTTACAGTTGCTTGCTCATTTGATTATCTTATGCTATCAAATGTTTTCTAATTCACCAGTGGTTTTCCAGTGAACCACATCTTTTGACGAATGGGCATAACAATTTTGTACTTAATGGATTTGTTGTCAAACCAGAAGATTATTAATCATGGGATGAGAAACTTCTAGATAAAACCCCAAAAAGACACATAAAATTTAGGCAACAAACAAAAGGAGGGAAAATTCAAAACAGGAAGGCGGTGTTGTTCAATATTTCAACAAAGGAAATATAGGATGAAAACGGAAAACTTGCATAAGCAATAGGGAGATTAAAAATTTTGTATTCTTTGCACTAGTTTGTGATTTTGATAGCTGTGTTAAATAACTTCTGTGGGGCAAATTAACAAACTTACATGCTTGAAGTCAAAAACCTTTGCAAATAAATCTAATTCATCTTTCACGAAGTCTGAAATAAAGAGTTATGGGCTTTTTTTAAACACAGGAAATCAATACCTAGTTTCTCTTCATCCCATGAGTAAGACTAAACACTTCACCTGTACAGACATATTACCAATCCTGACACACACATCCTCCAATTCTTCAATCACAATGAGTCACGTGAAATTAACTTGGGTTTTTCATTCTTATTTAGCACACTATTGAGTAGTTTGACAGAAGAAAATACATTAAAATGAGTAAATATATTACATAACTTCAAAATATAAGTGGTGTATAAATGTAGTTTAAATATACTGTAGCATAAACCCTTCTGACACTACTTTGTAAATTACCGAACAGCAGTAAAGTGCTGTTAAAGTGTCAAAGTGTTAAAACAGCACTAGGAACAGAGTTAAGGGCCCAAGCATTTATGGCGGTTTAGTATTATTAAAACTGAGAATGTGGGCCTCGTACTTCCTGGAACAAGAAACGCTCCAACACACAGTACAAACTAAACATGACTCACGACATTTGAACATTTCCTGTGGCAGCCTTTTGGCAACTTCTGCTTTATTTAGCCGAATACAAGATACGATTTCGTACTTCAAAAGGAAAAATACTCACTAGAAATAACCGATGTAAGGGATATGCTTTAGGTAAACAGAATGTAAAGTCAGGCTGGGCGGCCTTGCTGCCGGCTGTCCCACCGGCCGGCTGCCTGCCGGGCCCTCA
>NW_010121907.1:0-3019 GCF_000699245.1 Pterocles gutturalis
GTCGTGACAGCAGAGCCCAGCATCCTCCAGCGTGAACCCCCAGCAGCACGCCCGAGCACGCTCCAGGGTCTCCTTCAGAGCTGACCCCAGCGCTTCCTCGGATTAGTCAGCAGAGCCCAAGATTATTGCAATTAAATACGGCCCCGGGCAGCTGTGCCGAGCTGTACACTCCCGCTTGGCTTCTCCAAGCACCCAATTTGCCTGCACCTGGTGTAACCGCCTCTTGCTGCTGGGCAGGGGCTCTGCTGTCCCCGGGTGTCCCCTTGGTGGGGACATGGGCTGGTAGTGCTGTGCTGAAGGATGTCCCCAGACAGTTTGATTGGTGAACTCCCACCTTGCTCAGGCCTGAGGGTGGCAGAGGGCGAGCACCAGGTCTTGCCTTTTCTGTGCAGAAGGAGGTTGTTTTATAGGGGAGGTTTCCTGCTTCCCCTGCTGCCCTCGTTATCCTCTAGGTGGGTGTTAGAAATGGTCAAATTACTTTAAAAAATAAGTGTGCTGTTTTGTGCAGAAATATCAAGAATGCAGAAAGACTCGGGAAAAGCTGTTTGGTGGGAGGTGCTCTGCTGGTGCTGCCCGGAGGCAGCGGGAGAAGTGCGGGCAGCAGCAGAAGTGCAGGCAGCGAGGGGCTCGATGTGGCACAGAAGTGCCTGCGAAAAGGCCGTCCCTCTGACCGCTGCTTTCAGATGTCGGTGGGAGTGTGAGCAGACAGGTAGTTTAATGAGATAGCTCTTGGAAATCCTGTTCCTTTTGGTCCTTTTTCATGTCATTTAGGATGGGGTATTTCAGCACCCCTGCAAAATTCAGAAGCAGATAGATAGATAGCCTGTCCTCTTCCTCACCTAGAAATTGTGTGTCTGAAGTTGGCTCATTTCCTAGGCAGCAAAACTCCTTGTGCTTTCCTGGAGTCATCTAGCCAATCGTCAGAGCTAAAAATGCAGGAGGAGGGCACAGAAATGGAGCTTTTTGGAGTTCAGGTCACTTATATTTACTTGGCCAGGCTGGAGATCAGCCAAGAGCAAAAACAGAATGGAAGAAACGCTGGTTGCAACCAAACTCCCTTCCTGAAGAACCCACAAAGGGCAAGGATGGAAACCAGCGAGCTTTCCCCAGTGATTTAAGCAGAGAATAAATTTCTTCCTGTCCTAAATCTCCCACATCCTTTATAACAGGTTGTGTGGGGTAAGCTCGGCGGTATCGAAAGCTGTTGAGACACCAAAGCCATAAGGCTGCTGCTTGCAGAGCCTGGGGAGTTTGTTCCTTGCCTGTACCGCTGATCTTTGCAGATGCGTGATGGATCTGAGAGATCTCCTAGGGATCATCCTGATCCCGGCAGAGCGGGGTGGCTGCCAGCCCTGGTTGCACCAACAGATCTTCGTTGCAAGCCCCGGAGAACCCCTGGTATGGTGGGGAGCGGGGCAGCTGCACAGCTCCGGGGTCCCTGGAGAGGAAGGGGAGGAGGGAAGGCACCTGGAAAATCCTGGTGTCGGGTCACAGATCCTGGGTGAGAGCATCTCCCCTGCCCTCTGTGCTATTGCCAGCTCTCTGCATCCTTTTCATTAAATTCACGGGGAATGTCCTTGCCTGAGACCCCAGCCCTCTGCACAGCCTCCCTGATAGGTGTCAACAGACACATTTTAGGGGGAAAATGTGCAGGTCCGTGCAGAGCCTGCTTGTGCAAGTGGCGTTCCTGCAGGAGCGCGGGATGAGCCTGAGCTCCTCCCCACTGAGCTCTCAGGAGTCCCCTGTGCTGCTGGCCAAGGCTGGAGTGGGGACAGCGGAGGTGACAGCCGAGGTCCTCTGTCCAGGGACCCGGTGTAGCATCCCTCCTCAGCGCATGTCCCTGGGTGGGAGCCACAAATGTGACCAGGGTCTGGGACACTGCGCCAGAGAGAGTCGGAGATGATGGAAGGGCTGGGAGGGAGACGCGCAGGAGATGCGAGAGAGTACATCAGTCGAGCTTGCCGAAGTTATGACTAAACGGGGAGCGTGAGACATCTGCAAATATTAGAAATGTGTAAACAGAGAGAAGGGAGAGGGATGGCTTATGGAATGATTGAAGGGAATGAACTTTTGGATGGAAAAATGTAGGTCAAGTAGGAAGGAAAACTTGTAGGCGGCGAGATGAGTGCTTTCAGCGGTGAAACAACCTCCTCGGGAAATGCCGGAGAGTCCCTCCGAGGGAGGTGTCTAACACGAAGATAGGAGAGGACCTGGAAAATGGGGTGAGCAGAGGGATGGGCTCGGTGTGCGGGGTCTGTGGGGGCTGTGCTGGGCTGGGGGAGGTCCCCGGGGGCTGCTGGGCAGGAGGACGGGGGACCTCATTCTTGGGGAGCAGTTACCCTGCAGACATCGCTTGCCAGGGTCCACGTGCAGGAATTCTGTGTCCCCTTGGTGCCAACTAAGAGTTTGTCCCCGGGGAAGGGGGTCACAGTGCAGATTTCATCGCTTTCCCGTTGGTGACTCGTTTGTGGATGGATGCTGGGCTCTGCCGTTGCGTGTGCTCTCACTTAGCTTTTGCAGCAGAATTTTTGGGAGCAAATAGAACGCTGCGAGCTGCTTGTGTGCACTTCATCTATTTGGTATTTATTATTCACAACTGTGGAGCACCGGAGAGCGGGTGCGAGAGAGAGACGGGAGTGGGAGGATGCTGTTGGTGCTCTGTGACTGGCAGACTTGTTGCACATCACAAATGATGAATCACCAAAAGCGAGTGGCAAGTTATCTTTTTCTGGTACGCATCTTAATTCCTGTTTAAACTTGCAGCCTGTTTGTGGGGTAGTTCATCCACCCAGCTTTTCATCCTGAAAACTCTATGACTTGCGGGAGAATTCACGCCACCCAACCCACTCTCCTGGGGCTGCATGTCCCGGTCCCATCCTCCGTACGTCCCTCCTGGAGGCATCCCCACTTCTTGGGCTGTGGTATCGCGTGTCTTTGCAGCTGCGAGCTCTTTGGGGCAGGGATCTCTCTGCTTTGCTCCAGGTTATGCCTGCATCTGTAGGTGTGCGTAAATAGCAGC
>NW_010121907.1:3050-5451 GCF_000699245.1 Pterocles gutturalis
TCGAGGCAGGGACTTGCTGAGTCCTTGGAACAAAGTAAGGATGTGTCCCATCTGGCTGAGCCCTGGGCAGTCGGTGGATGGTTTGAAGCCCATTTTATACCTTCTGGTTCTCCGTCCCATCTATTGTAAGGTGTCAATGTCCACTGAGGTGCCCAGCCCTCGTTTTCATCCTGTTGAGGTCCCCTGGGGAGCAGTGATAGATGCTTTTCCCAAGGAGAAAACCTCCTGGTGCCTGTGGAGTGTCAGGAGCCACCCCACCGCGGGGTCCCTCCGTGTCCTCCCCACTGTCCCCGTGCTCCTGGCACTGTCCCTGGGGAGCAGAGGCTGGTGGGGAGGACACCAGTGGGGTTGTGGTGGCATCTCCAGAGCGTGGGCTGTGCTAGCCCTGCCTGTCTTTCTTCCTCCTCCTCTTCTTCCTCCTTCTCCTCCTCCTCACCCTGGGGTGATCAGCTCAGGCAGGTGCAGATCCAGCCCTCGAAGCTCTCCCTCCCGGTTGTGTCCTCGGAGCCTGGTTGCAGAGTCAGCCCCTTCTCTGGAGCCGTTCCACTTTGTCTAAATAATTAACATCCAAGGGGCCAGGGAGCAAAGGCAGGACTGCAGCCGAGTTCCCCACGTCCCAGCCGAGAGCCCTGACCACAGGGCGACTGACTGCTCCAAAAGCCTTGCTCCATGCATCGCGTGCTGGTCCTGATTAAACCTTTTTTGTGATGAAGGTTTCACCAAAACTAGCACGCTTTCATGAAAATTCTGGTTTTCATGATTTGGCATTTTCCAGGAAAAATAAAAAAGCTAAAATAACTTGCCAAGAATTTCCCAACTGGCTTTAATCCTGAGACACTGCCATGGTCCAAACAAACGATGATAAGGATCTATGGGCAACATGGGGAAACAAAGAGGCGATGTTTCTAAAGCCTCCAGAAAATAAAAATGCAGCTGGAAGGAGGAGCATGGGGTTTTCTCCAAGCACGCCGAGGAGGGAGACTCATTCCCTTTGAATCACGGGGAGTCCTTTGGAGTTGGTTTCAAAGGAAATTGGATGTGGTCATTGACATGACCTTAGCCCGGTCGCTAGCGCCTAGATATATTCCAGGATGAGCTGGAAGCCCCGCAGAGGGTGTCACGGGTTTCTTGCAGCCTGAGGAATGCCAGCTCCCCATGAGAAACTCATCGTCCCTTTTACAGCCAGCGAAGACAAACAATTCCCACCCCTGCCTGATGCTCGGAGATAAGGGGGGGTGGGAGATAACAGCTTTAACCCAAGCCAGCTGGGCTGTGCCTGGCCACATGCGATGGGCACGGACACATGGAGGGTGGATGGGAGCCACCGCCTCCTCCTCTTTGTCTTCATAGAGCTGCTTTCAGCTGGGGAAGGTCAGGTCGGTCCGCTGCAGATAAAAACTCTGTGGTGGCAGGACCAGGGAGCAGCCAGGCTGGAGGGGCAGGGGCTGCGGCACAGCCTTGCAGGCGCAGGTGAGCCCCCAGGTTTGCTTTTGCTTCTGGAAATGGCGCCAAGCGCAGCTCTAAGCAGTGGAAAGGTGAGCAGGGTGCACAGGGACATCTGTCCTCGTGTCAGGAGTCTCAAAATGTGCCGGTAAAATGGATGTATTCCCCCAAGGAGTCAAAAGAAGCGGCACGGTGAAAAATGCCAGATTTCTCTGAATTGGGATTGTCCCCCAGAACCAGGCAGGCGGGTGGGGAAGGTGATGAAGGTGGTGTTTGGTGGCAGAGAGGGACGAGGCTGTGTGTGCGGCATCCCAGCGGTACCCTCCTGCTCCCAGCCAGCAGCTTTTCCAGCAGGTAGAGACTTTGGGGAATTTCCAGTAAAGACCAGCCCACGGTCTGTTTTACTGTCCCGTGTTCAGAGCCAACGGGGACCAAAGTGGAGGAGGTGGAAATGCCCAGCCTGCCCCAGGGAGGGGTGGGTGGCTCGGGGAGGAGGAGGATGCTCTGGGATGGGCAAGAAGTGCTGCTGGAATTTTTCACGGGATGGATGCCATGCCTGTCTGCAGGGACATTAGTCCATGTGGTTAATTAGCTTTATTTTTATGACGGATAGTTTATTAGATGGGTTCCCCCGGTCCCAGCACTTCAGCACTTTATTGTAGTTGCTCACTGAGTTCCGTAAGCAACCCCAATGTCTCGACACACGTTCCTCGCCCTTCACCCCACGTCTCTGCAATGCTTCGGCTCCCCCAGCACATGGGGAGGTGACATGTGTCCCTCTCGGTGGCTTCCCCTAGGCTGTCTACAAGGCTTGGCTGTGCTCCGAGTATTTCAACGTGACCCAGCAGCAGTGCCGACACCGGGTCCCGTGCAAGCAATACTGCCTGGAGGTGCAGACCAGGTGCCCGTTTGTGTTACCGGACAATGACGAGCTGATCTATGGAGGTTTGCCTGGCTT
>NW_010121908.1:0-1005 GCF_000699245.1 Pterocles gutturalis
CCTGCGCGAAGTAAAGCAAAACATAAACATAAGTTAAAAAGCCCTCAGTTTATGAACACTGCCTCTTTGTTTTCCAGATGCTCTACCTGAATAGTTCAGATATTTTCCAGCATCTTTCCTGATGTAGGGCTATCGATCAGAAACGTTCCCTTCGGAGACACTCGTGGGGCTACGTCTGGTTTCCACACTCCGGTATGTTTAGTTCAAAATGGGTTATCAATTACGGTAATTACGATCATAATTAGATTAATGAACCGTTTGCAGCCCAACCTACCGAGTGAAAAAAAAAAAAAAAAAAAAAAAAACTTTTTTCTCCCGCCTGTGGTGGCGCTAAAAAGCGGGCTTTATGTAAACAAATCCAGATGAAGGGAGCGTAAATCTACCAGAAGAAACCTCACCCTCGGCTGCATTAGGGACTGGCGGGCGTCTTTCCAGCGGAAAAAAAAAAAAAAAAAAAAAAAAAAAAAAAAAAGACCCCGAGCCCGTAGGAGCCACCTCTATGTTTCCACGTCAGGGAAAAACCCAGACTCTGGCTGCCTTCAGAGGGCTGGTGGCAATACAAAGGCTGCCCCGGAAAGCTCTAGGCTAAGCGTCGTCTTGTGGAGGGATGCGATGGATTTGCATAGGAAAAAAAAGAAAAAAAAAAAAAAAACAATCATAAGTAAAGAGGTTCTTTTCAAGCACAGCAACTGTAATAAAGACCAAATTACAACTACTCAATAAAACTAGTTTTGACAGCCATGTGTAGGAAAGCCACGCATCTGATAAGGAATAAAATGTTAGCGTTGAGCCGTTTATGCCAGAAGTCAGGGAAGATACGCATTTTCCTTGCCCTATATCCCCCCCTCTCCCCAGCATTTAAAGTGGCTTCTCTCCACAAAAGCTGCCCTGGCTGGCCACCTTTTCTCTCCCCGCAGCCCTCTCTCGGGGTTTATTGCCACCAGGAGCGAGAAAATGATGGTGCCCACCAACCGGGTCATTATTGTTTAATCGATGCATCTCCGG
>NW_010121909.1:0-215 GCF_000699245.1 Pterocles gutturalis
ATGACCCATTTATACCTTCACAGCCTTGGGGTCACTGCTTGCACCCCACTGCCCCCAGCACAGCTGCGCTCTGTGGCCAGGGTGCACCCCACTGCTAGCCTGTGCCTGCACCCAAAGGCTCCTGAGCCCTGCACCCAAAGGCTGAGCCCTGCACCCAACGGCTGTGCCTGCACCCAAAGGCTGGGCCCTGCACCCAAAGGCTGTGCCTGCACCCA
>NW_010121910.1:0-254 GCF_000699245.1 Pterocles gutturalis
AGGGGTGGGCGGCAGACGTGCCCCAGCCTGGGGAGTACCAGCCCTGACGCCCATGCTTGTGCTGCCCGCAGGCACAGCCCGTGCCTGACGAGCTGGTGACAAAGCTGCTGGGGAACCAGGCAACCTTCAGCCCCATTGTCACGGTGGAGCCGCGCCGGAGGAAGTTCCACCGCCCCATCGGCCTCCGCATCCCGCTGCCACCATCCTGGAAGGACAATCCTCGGGACAGTGGGGAGGGTGACACCACCAGCCTG
>NW_010121910.1:348-826 GCF_000699245.1 Pterocles gutturalis
TGCTGGGAGCTGAGGACGGGTCATGGCTGTGGAGAGGGCAGATGCCTGGGGGCTGCAGACCCCTGGCTTACGGAAGGGCAGCGTGCTCACCCTTGCTTTCTGCTGCAGGAGGGACAGCACAAGCCCAGTGGGAAGACATAACAGGCACCACAAAGCTGGTCTATGAAAATGAGTGTGCTAACTTTACCACCAACGTGTCTGCCAGGTGAGTCCTGGACAGGCGTGTGCTCACCTGGGGACGTTCGCTGCTGCTCAGGCCCTGGGGGGTGGTCCAGCGTGCGCCGGGGCCAGCCTCTCGCCCCTGTGCTCCTTGTGGTGCTGCCCCATTCCCATGTGCAGGGCAGTTACCTCCAGCCTCGAGACCCCCGCACTGCCTTGGCTCGTGTCAGGAACCTCTCACAACACCAGGGTGTGCAGAGGGACGGGGCCATTCTTTGTGCCTGGGTGGGTCCCTGTCACGGATAGGGCTGCTCCTGCA